>NW_027070615.1:52667-55687 GCF_002906115.3 Quercus suber | reverse complement strand
AAGTAAACCAAAGTACCAAACACAAACAACATTAGAACAAATTAAATAGAAGCATGGCCAAAAGTTATCTGGACAAAGCAGAAACCAATATTACAAAGAGTGTTCTTAAAATATTTCAAAGAGCAGAAACCAAACATAGCCTTTTGCAAGGTATGGGAGAGGCGTTTGATAGGCAAACTTACCCCAAATTTTGGAAGGGTTGGTTTTTGGATTGAGCCCACATTACATCAGTTGGGTAGTTGGGCACTTTCCATTTCAACAAGGTCCAACCTCTACAAAGTAACAAAAACAATGAAAGTTAAACAGCAAATTACACACACACACACACACACACACACACACACACACATTAGAAATAAAAAAGAAACATAGATTAAAATTCATCATACTTGAAAATGTAGTGAAAAAGAAAATACGATCAATAACAGTTAACCAAGGATCTATGACCTATTACCAAATGATTTAATGTGTTTTCAAATTGTCTTATACTTGTGTTTAGTCAAATATGCTCAACTTCTACACCCTATTTTGCATATTGCAAATGGTTGTATGTCAACCTAAAGATAAAAGAATTTATTATGAACTCAGAATGTAGCAAACAATTAAGAAAAAAAAAAATCTTTTTTTTACTAGAAAAATGACGTCCTTTTTTCTATGACTTCAAAGGGAACCTGTGATGAAATGAGTCAAAACAATCAGTATAGTTTGATTCTCAATGAACACTCATTTACACTAGAAAGCATATCAATATAGCTTTCAAAATTTTAACATACACACAAACTGATAGTTAAAATTAATGAAACCATCAGGACCAACTTCATAAATACACCCAATTAGTTTCAAAGCTTGTAAGAGACAATTTCACAAACACCTTCCATGCGATAAAAATCAACATTTGAACTAACTTTAAACAGACACCTACTGCCAAGCCTATACAAATTCTTGCATTTTATGTGCAAATAAAGCAGTAACACACATGACACACCCATAAGCATTGAGGAAGACAAGAACTAAAGGAGAGAGAGAAAAAAGAATGTTACTTGCTGCAAGAAGTTGAAGTTGGGTTGCTTTGGGCGAGGTGAAGTCTTGGGGTTGATGGAAAGGGTGTGGTTTGAGAGAGAGAAACCGAATAACTAACAACGATTTTTATGAACCTCGTAAGGTTATTTTTTGGGCCCAACTTCGGTGCTCGTTTGCTTAGTTCACAACTCTTTCACACTCTCAACAGCCTCGTAGCTCTAATAAAACAGTTAAAGGCCCGATAGTACGTTTCATATTATCCATTATGATCATGTAAAGACCTTCATTTTTTCTTTTTCTTTTTTTAATCTAAATAAGAAACATTGTAGCTCAATTGAGTGACAGATACTTTAAACTCCTATTCATGTTTCCACAATTTAGCTTAACTTGAACCCAACTCATATATATATATATATATATATAAATTTCGATAATTAATGGTTAGGGGATTTGAACAGAAGATATATACATTAAAAACATTTGGATGTGCAAATCAATTGATTTATTAGACTCTAGAAATAAGAATTAAGAATTATAAAAAACAATGAAAATTAAATGGCAACTTATGGTTTCTATTTATAATTTTTTGGAGTATAAGATGTTTGGACAAATAGCAACGATAGTTGTGTTCCAATTTTATAGCTATGATTAGGGGTGTCAAATGGGTAGGTTTGGAGCAGGCATAATTGGGTTGGATATATAAAATCCATTTACCCATTAAAACCCATTTAACTAATTACTTCTAACTCCAACCCAACCCAACCCAACCCAATCCAATCCAATTATAATGGATAAACCCCAACACACCCAATTATCAAAATTACCAAAATGCCCATAAACCCAGTAACAGCTCAGTCACAGGAAAATAGAGGAATAAGATAAGAAAAAAAAAAATAAGTGATCATCTCTGGTTGCTTCCATCTCAACTCAGTTGAGCTGAGAAAAAATCAACCATTGAAGCCCACCGTTTGGTTGCCGAGAAAAAAAAAAGGAAACAAAAATAAAAGAAGACAAAACCTCAATTTCTTAAACTTTCTCGGCAACCAAACAGAGGACAACGATGGCCAGTAATTACAAACAAACACAGAGAGCATAGTACTGATAATGGAACACTATATCTTCAAAACAAGTTGGACAGGAGAGAATGCAGAGTTTGTTTGGCAAAAAAAAAAAGTATTCCGAATTTTAATTTCTATATTTCCTCAAAATCAGAAAAAAGGTAATCCAAGAAAATTCAAAGAAGAAATTTGAATGGTGCAAAAAGATAAGCTTTCTTTTCCGACTACGCTTTCATTTTCTTAGCCACCAACGGAAATGAAAAGAGAAAAATCATCGAAGAGACGTTTAAACAGACACATGAGTTTCAGTGCAGTAAAACTTAGGGAAAACGAAAACAAGAACAGAAATGAAACGAAACGATAACATAAAGCCAGAAAGATAAGCATTCTTTCTCGGACTCCACTTTCCTCTTTGTCTTTTTTTTTTCTCACGAACCAAACAAAAAACTAAGGGAAGAGAAAAGATTACCGGAGTGTCGAAAGAGAGGCAGCATTCTTGCTTGTAGATGCGATTGGTGGGCTCCGACTAACAGTGCAAAGTGGTGAATAGAAAAAAAGAAAAAAAAAAAATCACTGGGTCTCCAACTAAAACGTGATTGGAGGGCAAGAAAATGAGGGAAAATGAATGAAACACTAGGTCTCCAAATGGTTTTTTTTTTTTTTTTTATAAATGGAAAGGGCTGGGTTGAATTTGGATATATTGTTTTTGAGATAAGTGGGGGGTTTAATGGGTTTGTAACTAAAACCCAATAATCATTAGGTCTAATTGGGTTGATGCTTATTTAATCTAATTAATAATTGGGTGAATTTGAGTTCAATTAGATTGAGTGAATTTGGATAGGCAAATGAATTTAAGCTTCTTTTTTTTTTTGTCACTAGTTATGATAGATTTGTTATCATTTGTTAGAATGCAAAAAAAAAAAAAAAAAAAAAAAAAAAAAA
>NW_027070615.1:3905-42849 GCF_002906115.3 Quercus suber | reverse complement strand
TCTTTTTTTTTTTTTTTTTTTTTTTTTTTTTTTTTTTTTTCTTTTTTTTTTTTTTTTTTTTTTAATTTTTAATTTTTAATTTAAATTTAATTTATTTTAGTGCGGACTTTATTGAATTAAAACAAGTTCAACAGAAGCTACAACACTGCAATCCAGCAGCAACACTACAACAAACACAGCATCAAACTAACAAGATTCAAAGCAACTGCAACCCAACGGCAACACTACAACAGTTGCAACATCAACTCCAGATACACTAAGAGTATACTCTAGAATCTAGATGTTATATATTTTGACAATAAAGCAAATTATTGACACAACACAAGTTTGATAGAATTGCAATGTGGTGTATCATTAATGCCACTTAGTGATAATAAAAGTACAAATTTTATTGACCATTTGTTGGCCTTGAAAGCTCGAACTTTGTGTGAAGCACAAGAGCTTGTTTAGATCCTCAATTAAAATTTACGGCTAGATTGTTTTTACTCTAACTTATCTAAGTGTGGAATAAGAGTAAATGATGCACAATAAACCGATAACTACTCTAGTGCATAAACATGAAAAACAAAAAATAAAAATAAAGCACAAGAGTAAGAGAAGAGAAATGAAAACAAAAGATAACACCACAATGTGTTATCAACGAAAAACCTCTCCACCGCTTTCTAAGCGATAAATCGATCCACTAAAGAATAAAATTGGAGTACACGAATAATAAAAGACCTTCAAAGCCTAGTCCACCCAATGTACTTGAGTTCTCCAATCTCCTACTACCAACTGACTTCGCCAAGCCTTGTCTTCTTTAGCTCTCTGGATCCCACAATACACCGATTGCATCCGCCAAGCTTCACCGACTTCTTTTGGCAAATCTCCAATGCTTCTTAGCTCCAAAACACTCTCTACACTCTAAAAAGGTGTGAGTTGTGTTTGGATACAAATCTCCTCTCAAGGTATGACAATGGGAGAGGGAAGGAAAAGAGACTAGAATGATTTCTCACTAAAGATAAGTAGCTCTCTCTCTAAAAGATGTGTGTGTGTTGTAGAAAACTTATTTAAGGTTTTTCTCTTTGAATGACCTCCTTTACTTTTGTGGGTAATGAAGGTATATATAGTATGGGTGAAAGGTAAGAAAGTCACACTTGAAAATACTTCAGGACAGAGAGAGTTTCGCGAGTACCTAAGGCCTTATCTGCAAGACATTCGCGAAATCCTCCAGGCTAGCATGACTTTTCAGCTTTCAGCATGTGTTTCTTATGTAACTTTTTCGCAAATAAGCTTTTAGCCAGATACTCACGAAATCCACTCATTCTTCATTTTATGCTCGATTTTTCACCAACTTAATAATAAACTCAATACAATAAAATCCCACAAAACATAAGGAACAAAATTAAAGCAATTATCACACTTTTTGTCATGAAATAAAGCCAACATAAAAGATAGTTGTAAATCACAATTTTACAATCTCCTCCTTTGACTATTCCGTGACAAAACACCCTATAAAAGACTTTAGACTTAAACATCAGTTTAGGAACAATGGAAAAACTCACTCACACCTAAATTTAGAAGCTGTGATAAACTTGGAACATATACACCTGTAATCTAAAACACTTGCACAAAACACATTACACTCTCAAGGTAAAGCAAGTAATAAAAGGACAAGTATAATGTAGCAAGTAAATTGCGATCAAGTAAACATGATGTGAAACATGTAAGCAACTTGATCATACACTTGATAGTCATATGGAAATAATTACAATGATCATATAGCAAAGCAAATGATCATCCGAGCATGCAACAAATAAAACATAATAACATAAGGTGTATGCATGTCCAACACATAAACATGATGTGATGAGAGCAACAAAGCATAAATACTAAACATAACTCAAGCACCATAACAATGAGAAAACAAGCATAACGTAAAACAAGACAAAAAAGTTTTCTTAAAAATGAATGTTTTCTTCCCCTTGATATATGCATCTCCCCTATGGCTTTCTCCCCCTACGAATGTGCACAAGGTAGAATTTCTCCCCCTAAGAATGTGCATACGAGTCATATAGAAATGACGAAACACATTGGTATATTCTCCGGTATAGGCCTAATCTCAATCCCTTCAAAAATGAGGCCAAACTTCCACCTACCAGATTCTATATCCATAAGTCTAATCTCCAGTTCATCCTTTTTTCCTCCCTCATTGAAAAACTCACCCATCTTAGTCTCTGACCATCCATCTTTTCTCCTCAGCCTTGGATCCTTGGCATGTGAGCACAAATAAACTATTTGTCTTAAACTTCACCTCCTTGAGTAGTTTTAATTGAAGCATTTAAAGGACAACAACTACCAAATCCAGTGGTTCCTCTCCTCAACTTGAACACAAGGTACACAGCATAGTTTGTTTTCAGAGACAGCATGGAAGTACTTATCTTGTAGCCGATGACAAACAACAATGCAAGGACAAGTTTAGCTACCTATGAGAACTGTTTGATTTTACATGTACATAATTAAGAACTAAGTGAAAGACGTAATAAAAAATAAAAAAAAAAAGAAAAAAAAAAGAAAAAAAAGAAAAAGAAAAAAAAGAGGAGTGCAAAAGTAGAGTAGGGATAGACTTGGATTTAGGGAGAAACATGGATTGAGGTTTAGAAACCTAACTCCAATACAAAGGAGGATCACCCCATATAATGCACTGGTCCCTTGTACAGAGAAGGTAACATTTCTTACCACTCAATTTGTCCAAGAAAAAGCTCTAATAGAAAGAAAGAAAGAAAGATGAACATAGATATGGTTATATTCAACATGGTGCAACTTTCATTGGCCACAAGCATACATTCAACAAAATCATTCATAATTTTATCTCAGAGATAATAGCTCTTTTTTTTTTGTGTTTTTTGATTCTATTCTTCTATTTGCTGATGGCGCTATAAGTCTATAACTAACTCTATGCATGATCACACATAACTAATTCAAACCAAACACAATTTCGAGAGTCCATAGTGAAATAAACCCACCCAATCTTGCTTCTTCCATTGGCATAAGACTTAGGGCTGCAAACGAGCCGGTTCCAACTGAGTATTAAAAGTTCAAGCTTATTCATTTAATTTTATTTTGAACACGAGCCAAGCTGGAGCTTATCATCAAACAAGATTACATGTTCAATAGTTCAAGCTTGGTTCATTTACTGTCAAGCAAGCTCGAGTTAATTGATTAACTTATTCTTTTTATATATATAGCAAACTGTAACTAAATTGTTTTACCGCTTCACAAATCTACAAAATTTTACTACTAATGGATTGTTTGTATTATGAATAAACTATAGGATAACTTTTACTAACATACTCTAAGGTTTGGGCTAGTACAAATAGGCCCACAACATTTTGAAATTGACCATTTCAGTACCTACGCTCAAACAGCTTGTAATCGTTATTTATTTTTGTTTCTCTCTCTTACTTTAAGACTTGTCTTCTCCCTTTGACCCTTTCATCTCGATCTCACTCTCAGACCTCTCTTTTCTCTTTCATCCTCTTTTCTATCTCTCATGATCTTTGTAGCTACGCTATGGTGTGGGTAAGTTGTGGTTTGTGGGTTTTGGTGTGGATTGGCGTTGGAGTCCCTCCCTTCTCTCTCTCGTGGCATTTGTAGTAGCGCCGTGGTGTGGGACTGGGTTAGCGGTGGTTCGTAAGTTTTTGGTGTGGATTGGCGTTGGAGGGTTTGGGTTTTCTCTCTCATGGTCTTTGCGATGGTGTCGTGGTATGGGTTAGTGGTGGTTCATGGGTTTTGGTGTGGATCGGTGTTGGAGGGTTTGGGTTTTATGGGTTGGTGGTGGAGGTTTGTGGATTTTGGTTGGATTGGCAGATGTGAATTTGTTGTGAGGTGGTTGTTAGTAGAAGGTTATAACTTAAAAAGCAAAAAATGCAAAATTTTTAAATTAATTAATAGTGTTCGTTTTAGTCTCTTTCTGAAAGGTGTGATCAACTCTACTATAGGAACCTTTATTGCAGAAGTTCAACAACAGCAGAAACAACAAAAAATTAGTTAGGGTCGGCCATATGTATTCTTTTCCACTAATCTATTATATATAAAATCATACTCTCATTATTTCCTAAATTGACATATCCTTACTCAGTACACCAAACATTTTTTTCCATTCCCTCAACTTGAATCAACTTACTCTTTCTTAGTGGTGCATTAATCGCTCTCCTCTAATCATGACCAACCATCTCAAGCGACTCTTGCTTGTTGCAGAACTGTAAGTCAATCATAACGTACACGCACACCCAAACTCTTAAATCATTCACATGAGTGGGATCTTTAAAACTAGATCATTATCCACAGAACCATAAACAAAGATTAGCCCAATATTTCCAAGATTAAGTACTACAAATCACCAAATTCAATTGTATTGTGCATTGAAAATTTATACATACCTCGGAAACTTAAACAGAAATTTCATTAATAAATCAATGCTAGTGATTAACGTTTTACTTACTAAACCAATAATTCATAGTAAAAAATGATGATGCATGAATCCAAGGTTTTGTTCTTCCAACATGTATATATGCATAGAAGGACAAAGACATCACATCACACCACATCAAATAATACTAAAATAGAGTCTTAAAACACATTAAACTTCTTTTTCTTTTCTTTTTTTAAAGAATTATATATAGAGTTACCAACCTGTGTCCCAAATTGCAAGCTTCAACTTCTTCCCACCAAGAGTAACATGTTTCACCTTAAAATCCACACCTATTAAAAAAAAAACATATATATATATATATATATATATTATATATATATATATATATATATATATATTTTAATAATAATTAAAAAAAAAGGGGGAAAAAAAAGAAGAGGAGTAGAGAGGGGAAATGATAAGCAGACCAATGGTAGGAGAGAGATCCTCGAAGGTGAGAAGGAATTGTTGATAGGGAAAAGAGAGAGTAATAAACAGAATTGGATCTGAGGATATTTATTAAAGGACACGAATTTCCTCCAAACCTGTTTGGAGGAAATGCTACAAACAGAGACACCTGTCAATTAAATAAGAAGACACCTAAGCTTAGAGGCATGTGCCTTGGCACATGAACAATTTTAAGTGAAGATCTGCTAACCTAACGTTAACAGCATTAGCCAAACAGTCACACCTCTCACCCTTTGGAGGAAATGCTACAAACAGAGACACCTGTCAATTAAATAAGAAGACACCTAAGCTTAAAGGCATGTGCAAGGCACATGAACAATTTTAAGTGAAAAGTTGTTAACCTAACGTTAACAGCATTAGCCAAACAGTCACACCTCTCACCCACAGCTACAGCCTCACGCCTCTCTCTCATCTCCTCCACCTCTCCCTGCTCTCTCTCATCTCCTTCACAGAGCTTCCTCTCTCTCAAGACAAACCCAACCGGCCAACATTCATAATCAATCTTAACACAGAAAATTCTAACACATTTAACATTGAAACCTCTAGTAAACCAGGGAAGCCACTACATTTTTATTTGCAAACACTGCCTCCAATTTCACCCCTTGTTTCCATAACACAACTATAGCCACCGCTTTACAAATAGGCTCCACACAATGAAATCCCACAAAATCAATACTTCGCTTTATTCTTTCAAAACGAGCAATTTTCACTTTAGCTTTAGCCAAAAACACAATATCTGGACTCTCTTCCCTAACAAGGGCCTCTAATGCCCTTACTGTCAGGGCTTTACCTACTCCCTCAACAGTTCCAGGCAAGAATCCTCATGGTGTTTGCTGATCTTGAAATCAAAACCTCAATAGCATATCCCCCACCATATCACAATCAAATCTAACAAGATAAAACATCAAACAATCTCATGCAAAGTTTCAGCAACCCAAACCAGCAGCTAAACTACCTCAACAGAAATTAAAGCACAATAATGGAACTATTGACCAGAAGAAGCGGCCACTAGTAGATTGACGGAGTTTTGTTGGTGCGAGACCCACAAAGGGCAAAGAAAACCCACCAAACGTCCAGCCTCGAAAACCCAGAAAAACCCGATCAAACCCACACCACCATTGCCGATCAAACCTAGCCCCGGAAACCCAGAAAACCATTGAGATCGACGGCTGCTGCATGTGGCTGCCGTCGATTCCGTAGCTCTTGTCGTCGATTCTGGGTTTGTTTGTGGGTTTTTTATTTTTTATTTTTTTTATTTTTTTTTATATGTTGATTTGTATGTTTTTTCTGGGCTTCTTCTGTGTTTGATTTCTGTGATTTATGGGTTTGATTTCTGTGATTTATGGGTTTATGGGTCTATTTATTGGATTTATGTGCTTGATTTACTAGAGGTTTAAATGTTAAATGTGTTAGAATTTCCTGTGCTAAGATTGATTATGAATGTTGGCCGGTTGGGTTTGTCTTGAGAGAGAGGAAGCTCTGTGGAGGAGATGAGAGAGAGGCGTGAGGCTGTAGCTGTGGGTGAGAGGTGTGACTGTTTGGCTAATGCTGTTAACGTTAGGTTAATAGCTCTTCACTTAAAATTGGTCATGCTTGCACATGCCTCCAAGTTTAGGTGTCTTCTTATTTAATTGACAGGTGTTTCTGTTTGTAGCATTTCCTCCAAAGGAGGAAATCCGTGTCCTTTATTAAATGGTCATGTGGAGTAGTGTAGTGTAGGGAAAGTAAAAAGATTGCAGAGAGAGAGAAGAAAACAGTATAAAAGAAAGTAGAAAGGTCTACTTCTACTTGAAGCTACTAAAGTCTTCTTTTCCTCTCCTACTCCCTCTTTTATCCACCAATTCATTGCTTTTTTTTAATAAGTTTTTATCCACTGTAGTGCGGTTGCAGTTTGCACTGTTTCTACCCAACCCACCAAACTGACTAGACCCAACTTCTCAAATTGGTTTTTTTGGGGGTTAGGTTGAAATTTTATTTTAAATTGGCTTTTTGTGGGTTAGGTTGAGATTTTATTTTAAACTCTAGGTTTGGATTGATTGGTTTTTCCAATCTATTTGACTCACCATAAATTTGAATTTCTTTTATTACTTTTTTTTATAATTAGTTTTTTTAATGAATTTAGCAATTTGTAGTATAATTTATGCAAACTATGATATTATAATAATAATTTTTAAAAAAATCTTATATAGTTGATGAAAGCTCACTTTGAGCATCCACATCAGTGGATGTAAAGTCTTGTATAATAGAAAAAACACCACTTTTATACATTTTGTCTTAAAAATGCTATACATCAGTGCTTCTAAAATTGTGTAAAAATGTGTATATTTATACACTTGTTACAGTAACCGTGTATATTTACACGGTTACTGTTAATATACACGGTTACTGTAGCTCGTGTATTTATTTTTTTATTAATTTTTTCTCTCTCTTCTCTCTGGTTGGTCTTCGTTTTTCTCACTCCTCATTCACTCTCTGCTTCAACCACTCATTTGTAAGCTCTTCTTTCTTCAAGCATTTTTTCAGAGGAATGGGTCTTCGCAGCTGCAGGAGGAATGGGTCTTCAAGCATTTTTTTGGTTCTTCTTTCTTCAAGCGAGAGCCGAAGGAGGCTTCGATCAACTATGAGAATGGGTCTGGGTTTCGGCTTGATCAACCATGAGAATGGGTCTTCGTAGCCGCAGGAGGAATGGGTCTTCAAGCATTTTTTCGTTCTTCTTTCTTCAACCATGAGAATGGGTTTGGGTTTCGGCTCCGATCAACCATGAGAATGAGAAAAAAAAAAAAAGAAGAAGCACAAAGCAAGTAACAAATCTGAGTTTCAGCTTAATGGTGGCTGGGTGATGATGACGGTGGTTGGGTCTGACAGAGAGAGAGAGAGAGGGGCAGTGAGAGAGAGAGAGAGGCCATGAGTGAGAAAATAATAAAAAATGTAATAATGAATATTTTATTGAATAAATGTGTAAAATAGATAACTGATGTGGGTGTCTTATAAAAATAAATGTGTAAAATAGAAAAAAGAAGGTTTTACACATGTAAAATGGAAAATTTTTTGCATCCACATCTACCACTCAACTCAGTACACATGGGTTGGATTGTATTAATTCCTACAAGCGATAAGTTGGGTTGGGAATTTTCCAACCCAACCCAGTTATACTTACTAATTTTCATTAGGATTACGAGTGTCTACCCATCTTTGAATGCAGAGGCAGTTACCTCACTCGTGAACTAAATGAGGGCTAGGTTATTCATTTGTAATGAGCTCGACCAACTCGGTTATATTAAAAAGGAAAAATAATTATTTATATATATATATATATTGATTTTAGTCTCTCTCTCTCTCTCCCATCACCAATCTTGGATCAAGCCTCCCTCCACAATTGTTGTGCCTTTGTCAATAACCTCCGTTAATATTGGCTTTTGTCAAATAACTTTTAACTATTGCTATAATGGCAAATAATTTTTGATAAAGTATTATTAGACAAAAAATACTATTAAAAACAACTTGCTACAACTGTTCGGTCCATTCAATTATACATAGGTGCAGTTTGGCCTCAACGTCTGCGTCTGGAGGCTGCGTTTTCCTCCTTTTTTTTTTTTTTTTTTTTTTTGGGAAAGTGAACAGTAAAATCACATGATTTTACTGTACAGAGACAAAAAATACTGTTCATGCACTGTTTAGCACTGTTCACGCACTAAAAAATATTAAAAATGGGTTCCACGGTACTATTTACACATTTAAAAATTATTTTGCTACAGTATTTTCAGTTTTCAGTTTTCAGTTTCAGCAATAATAAGTTCAATCCAAACGGACCCATAGTAATTACATACATATATACATACATACATATATATATATATATATATATATAACTTATTTAAAATTTATACATGTTTTATTACCATCTTAAAAATCTACCGGTCATTTGCCGTTTTAACTCATAACTATTTAAATCCATTTATCCATTCAAATTGACCCCTTATAATTGAGTAAAAATTCACTCATTTATTCGGGTCAAAATGTATAGTGATCCAATTATAATAAAAAATAAATACGCACTTATTTAGTACTTCAAGAATACAATATCATGGAATTCATTTCTCTTTTCTACTAAAAAAAAATATTTATAGTAACATTGTTAAGATATTTATAACTCAATTAGCATCCTCCGAAATTTCCAATGATTTTTTTTTTTTAAAGTTTCCAAAATAAATAGGATCCAATTATGATTCTCAAAAAGAAAAGAGGAAAAAATAAAAATAAAAATAAAAAAAATAGCGCGCCAATTATACTCCATTGACTCAAGATAATAATAAGTAAATAAATGGTTGGTAATTGTGTTGCTCATTATTGGTTAGCTAGCAAAGTAAGAAGGCCCATTCAGGTTTGCTCGAATTTTTTTCTAAATAACAATAAATATTAAAAAATTTAGTAAATTGTCACGTTGCAAATGAATGTTGAAAACTAGCATCTCGAGTGTCTAAAACTCGAGTTCTAAGATAAAAATTGAGTTTTTAAGTCTCGATTTGGAAGTGGCTGAGTATGATTCAGAAAACGCCGCTACAGGGCTTAAAAACGTCACCATAAGGCTTAAAAACGTCACCATAAGGCTTAAAAATTTAGCATAAAAATGCCGCTATAGGAGATTAAAACGTCACTATAGGGCACAAAAACACCACTATAGGGTGAAAAAAGAAAGAGAAGGTGGGGGGGGGGGTGGGGGGAAGAGAGAAGAAGTGACTGCGTTTTGGACAATTCAGCAATGTAAAATTTGTGGTTGATATGAAATTTTGAAAAGAGAATATTTTCACCTCCCATATTTGTTTGTTAATTCCATATCACAACAAATTGAATTCAACTGAGATAAAGTTAAATGGACAAAACATGTCAACAAAATAAAACTTACATTTAGGATTTCCTCCACTTCATCCCAGAGGGATCCCCATATGCAAGCTCTTAACAATGACAGATGAGTAAATGTGTCTGGATTGCATTTTTGGTGAACCATGTGCTCATACACTTGCAATGCAACTTTTGGCTTCCTTGCAATCTCACAAGCACTAATGACAAGATTATATGATGCAGTTGGAATTGAGAGCCCAAAAGCTTCCATTTGCCACAAAAGCTGCAGCGCTCTATCCCATGAACCAAGCTTCGAGCAAGACATTAAAGCAGTGTTGTACAAATGTAAATTCAATTGAGAGCCTTGATCTCTCTTAATGCTGTCAAAGAGCTGAAGAACATCGTCATGTCGATCTGCATTATATAGAGCACCAAGTAGAGCATTCCATGTGTAAGCATCTGGTGAATGACCCAAAGATGTTGTGATATCATAAACCTCAAATGCTAGTTTGACCTCCCCAGCTTTCGCAAGAGTGTTAATCAATGCATTACAAGCAATTAGGTTTGGCTTCAGGCCACCCTTCAACATATCTTGAAAGACACTAAGTGCCAAATTCCACTTTCCCTCCTTTGTGCACACACTAATTATAGCTTGCTTTGTATCATTCCCTGCTTCAAATCCGTACTGAACCATCTCACTGTAAGCATCAAGAGCCAGCTCATTTTGACTGCAATGAACAAAATTGCTAATTAATAGGCAATAAGTAACTCGTGTTGGACAGCAGCCATTTGCCTTCATACTTCTCCAGATCCTCTCAGTTTCAACACCATTGTTAACTTTACCACATACTGTTATCATAGTGTTATATGCAATTGCATCAAAATCCTTCTTCACTTCACATTCCCTAGCATTTCCACAAGCATTTCAAGGGCAGTATCGCTACCCTGAGAATTCGCAATTGCTTTAAGTACTAAGCTATAAGTGTGGCCTGTAGTTATCTTCTTTGTCTTCAAAAACTCAAAGACTCTTAACCCATCATCAGGCTGCCCATTCCTAAAAAGGCATGATAAAAGAGAGTTACAGGCATGTAAACTAGGACAAAGACCTGATAATTCCATGGACCTAAATAATTCCAATGCACTTCTAACCTTATTGGTTCTGCTAAGCACCAAAAGCCGCTCTGATAACAACTCTTCATTTGTTTCCTCTAGAAAATATACCCTACTTTCATTCGCAATCGTCATCCTGTTTGAAAATTTTGACTTAGTCTGGCTAACAGGTGTAGGACTAGGTTCAGTATCCAAATCCTTGTGATTTGCGACATTTCCCCAAGGAGGCCAAATCTGCTCAACAAAAGATTCTCCAAATCCCTCATCTCCTTCAATCAATTTGTTTTCTTCCTCCTTTTCACAATCCACACCAACATCAACACTTGCAACCATGTTCACAACATTGCGTGATTTATCCACCCTCAACAAACTGATATTTGGTGTCTTTGGTTGCCACATGGAAATTATGCCCAGACCAGGCATTATGGCACACCGACTATTTGAATTTATAACTGAATTAACATATACACAACAATGAAAGTGCCGATTGTGGATTTTACAGAAGGAGCTAGTTGGAATGTATGGGTAATATCGGCAAGAAAACCAATTTGATAAAACCATAGCAGAATTCAAATTCCTCAGCATTTCATGCATAACTGGGCCCTGAAAAAGGAAAACAATGATTTTAAATGGAGACACTTTAACCAAGAGAAGCTACTTGAGATAACAGCTAACCTTTTAAAGCATAAGTTAAGGATCAGTCAAGCCCGCAAGAAATGAAGAATATATTATCCTGTCCCAATAAAATTCCTATATTCTAAGTGCTGGCTCACAATCCACAACACATAAATTAGAAGAATATTTCATTAAGTTGTAGATAAATTTTGAGAGGTAGAGGCCTAGCCCACTCTGGCTCATGATAATGCTTGTGAATATTATTGCAATTTTATCTATGGGCAATTCCTCCTCTCTTTTTTTTTTTTTTGTGCCGGGGGGTGGGGGGGGGGGGTGTTTATAGTAAACTGATCAACTATATTGAGGATTTGTATGAAAATATATATAATAATGATTTTAGAGGATGTAGAGGCTGATAAATTTATTTATAAAGGAATTTCTACCATTGGATGTGATTGACAGAACATAACTAACATGCTTCATATCTCCAGAAAAAAAAAGAAGCCAATTAACTGTTATTCTGATTTTTTTTTTTCATTTCATATATAAAAATTACCTATTTACTATTAATACTTTAAAGTTACCTTATCACAATAGATCTCTCATGGATAGCATATGTATAAGAGAACCATTTAAAAAGTTTCATGAAGCTTAAACCATCATATTCTCCTTTTTTTTTTCTTTTTTTTTCTTTTTTTGATTGGTAGATAGTGGGGGAGGGGTGAGGTGGAGTTCGAACCACCAGCATGAGATACACAAAGAACCCCATGATATTCTCCATTACCGTTGACATATCACTTGAACCCCATGATATTCCCTTTTTCTATCCTAAGAAGCCACAGTTAATCAATAGCTGTAATATGAAAGACATGAATAGAAAATGACATGCAGTTAAACAAAATTAGGAACAACTCCAAATATGCATCAAAATTTGCAAATCAGCTTATCAAACCTTTTTTTTTTCCCAATATCCATATCTATCATTTGACTATGTTCACATATATGAAAAGTACACATTCCATTAAAAGAAGATATTTATAGTTGCATTAGATACAAAAAAGCTGCAAAGCATGAACTTAGTAGTAGGAGATATGGACTTTCTTAATGCAACGGAACATAGCAGATACATCCATTCATAAGTTGAAGTAATAAAATGATGTTATGAAACTTGAGTATTACTTGCTATTTATTGATATTCTATGAAGACATCAAGTAGTAAGTTGTTTCTTTCGATTTTGTGCTTCTATGCTAGGACTAGAATCCTGATCTCTTAAAGGTCCACCTTCATCTCTTAATTGGTGTGCAATTGCAACATAGTTGTTAAAATTATGATTAAGTGATTAAATTCACTATTTCTTAAAAGCTTAAGTTTTTGGGACAATCAGTAATTTAACATGGTATCAGAGCAGGAGATCTTGAGTTCGATCCCTGACTTTACTCTACCTCCCATTTAAAATGGTAAGTTCCTAATTGTTAGGCCTCAACTTATTTTAGGGGAATTTTAGGCTCACAAGTGAGGAGAAGTATTAGAATTTTGGTTAAGTGATTAAATTCACAATTTCCTAAGAGCTTAAGTTTTTGGAACAATTAATAATTTAATAATGGTCATTTGGTAAACTCAGACAGCTTCATTCAATTGGCTGGCTTTATCTATATGTTTATTAAAAAATAACACTGGGCTCACAAAATGTTAAATCTATGTCATTTTGTGTCCAACATATAATGTGAACTACTCAAGTGTGAATTGCCTGTCTTATAGCACTTGTATGACACGATCAAGCTAAAGTTTAGTACTATTCAGAAAAGTGATTTGCATTACTTTAGTAGCATTGAATAGGTTTTTTCCTTTTAAAAGAACCTATTGTGGCAAGCTACAACTTGACCTCACTGTGGTGTCTCTCATGTTGAATAGAAATCTTAGACCAAATTATTCAACTATTATGTAGAAGGGAAATACAGTATCACAAGCATATTTGTGTTCTGAGATTTGAATAAAATGATTATATGTTTCTTTATGCTAATTAAAATGCTAACAAATGAGTTCATCTATAATCTTCACCCAAAATGGAACTTCAAGCAAGAGAAAACAACCATTATTTGCACAAGTACGGATTACCTCCAGGAATTTCCTATAAAACCAAGTATCTATATTTATTCTGTTTATCAGCTGGGTTATGGAAACTACAATAACTCTCAAACTACATGGAAACCAAGTAAACCAAAGTACCAAACACAAACAACATTAGAACAAATTAAATAGAAGCATGGCCAAAAGTTATCTGGACAAAGCAGAAACCAATATTACAAAGAGTGTTCTTAAAATATTTCAAAGAGCAGAAACCAAACATAGCCTTTTGCAAGGTATGGGAGAGGCGATTGATAGGCAAACTTGCCCCAAATTTTGGAAGGGTTGGTTTTTGGATTGAGCTCACATTACATCAGTTGGGTAGTTGGGCACTTTCCATTCAACAAGGTCCTACCTCTACTAAGTAACAAAAACAATGAAAGTTAAACAGCAAATTACACACACACACACAAACACACTCAACCTCTCTCAAACCGTGGTGGATGGCTTGCTTAACCTCCGCCTCACCAGAGAGGAGGAGGAAGAAATATCAATTACATCTAGATGCAGATCAGATCTACTAGAAGAATGCAGTCTAAGTCTATTTGGTCGGTTGTTATCGGACAAACACCAAAATCAAAGAGCTCTGAAGTCCACGTTGAGATCAGCTTGGAAGATGGGTTCGGACTTGCAAATTGTGGATGTGGGAAACAATGTCTTGCAGTTTAAATTTAGTTATGAATACCAGTTGCAGTGGGTAGAAAAGAATGGGCCATGGAATTTTGACAACAACCTCTTGTTGTTATGCAGATGGAGAAGAGGCCTATCAAGCACAAACATCACCTTTACCCATTCCCCCTTTTGGGTTCAGATTTGGGGGCTCCCTTTTGAGCTCATGGCGGAGGAGGTGTGTAGAGACCTGGGAAATAGCCTAGGGAGATTTATAGAAACCGATCGACGACCTGGGCAATCGGATCAAGCCAAGTTCATGAGAGTCAGAGTAGACCTTCAATTGGACAAGCCTCTTAGGCGTGGGGGAAAAATAGCCAGCGTAGAGGGTGAGAAATTTTGGGTAAGTTTCAGGTATGAGAGACTCCCAACCTTTTGTTTTCATTGTGGTAGACTTGGGCATGATTTAAAACACTGTCAGGAAACATCAAACAACCAAAGTTCGTCCAATCAATATGGTGATTGGCTTAGAGCTCAGGGAAACTCTAAAACGGGTGTTGATAAATCAAGGTCTACAAGCAGTGGGGGCAAAGATGACAGTAATGAAGATAAGGTTGAGGAGCATATTCCTTCCACGGCCAAGAATTCTTACACCTCTGCCATGGACGGCAGAGGAAGCACTTCAGGCACCAATGGTAGCCGGATTGAGAAAAATCATAATACGAAGAAAGTGAAAGACATTATTGGAAATAGAGAGAACCAGCCAGAGAAAGCACTGAACGGATGGGACAACTCTACACGTCTAGAGCAGGTTCCAATGCATGAGTCAGGGGCACGTGATGCCGCTAGCACTCCCCCTCTTAGTCTCCCACGAAGTTTCAAAAATGAAAAGGAAGCAATGGATGCCTTGTCTTTAGTGGGCCAGTCGGCCCAAACTGAAAAAGACCCAATGGAAGTTAATAGCCCACTGAAGACTAACGCTGATGCAAATGGTGGAAGCACAGCTAAGGTAAACTCTTTTGGCCTAATAGTTGAAAAGAAAGCAAAAGCTAAAGTCCATTTAAAAAAGATGGCAAGAGAGCACAATAGAAATAAAAACCCACAGTCTGAAACGGAATTAATACCTGTGGGAAAAAAAAGGGGAGGGAAGCTTGTATTTGATGAAGAGGAAGAAGTCATTGTACAGAAGAGACGATGCACAGCAGTTAACACAAACCAGACTGAGTCTGCGGAGAGATCAGCGGTGGCTGCAATGCAGCACCGCCGGGAGCCATGAATCCCATAAGTTAGAACTGCCGAGGACTTGGGACCCCCCGGTCAGTTAGAGCGCTGCAGGACCTGGTGCGGCGTTATAATCCCAAAGTGGTCTTCCTTATGGAGACAAAAGCAAAAATTAGACGTATGGAGAGAATTAGAAACAGGCTAGGTTTTGCAAATGGCCTTGGTGTTCCTTGTGTAGGCCGTAGTGGTGGGCTTGCTCTTCTCTGGGCTCGAGAAGTCGATCTTGAAATCAAAAGCTACTCAAAAAATCATATTGATGCAGTGGTTAAGGAGCATGACAGCAATTTCTGTTGGAGATTAACTGGCTTCTATGGGCATCCGGAAACATATCAAAGGTATGAATCATGGTAACTCTTAGCTTTTCTCAATAATCAGTTTCAACTCCCATGGCTTTGCTTGGGCGATTTTAATGAAATTTATCAGTTATTGAGAAAGTTGGGGGTGCTATTTGAACCCAACAACAAATGGATGGTTTTAGAAGGGTAGTTAATTATTGCAATCTTCAGGATTTGGGTTATTATGGGGTTGATTATACATGGAGTAATATGCAGAAGGGAAATAAGAGCATAAGTTTGAGATTAGATAGAGCCTTGGCTACTCCGGGTTAGGTGGAAAAGTTTGGGAGTTTGAAAGTCCACCACATTGTTGACTCCACATCAGATCACCATGCACTGCTAGTAACAGATTCAATATCCATTCGCTACTCCAGAGAAAAGCGCTTCTACTTTGAAGCAATGTGGGCAAAGAACGATGACTGTAAAGCCATTATAGAGTCATCATGGGGCTTGGGAATTGATTTAAGCACTCCGGAGGGAATAATGGAGAATATTAATCGGTGCGCCGCTGACCTTAAGGCTTGGAGTTCAGAAGTGTATGGGCAAATTCCGAAAAATATTCAAGCAAAAAGGACTGCTCTGAACAACCTGACTAGAGATAACAAGGATGGTATCCTAAGTAATGAAATCAACAACTTGAAGAAAGAAATCAATACCCTTCTTGATGATGAGGAACTATATTGTGGTCAACGAGCTAAAGCACATTGGCTCAAGGAAGGGGACAAGAACACAAAGTTCTTCCATGCTCAGGCTTCGGAGAGGCGTAAGCAGAACTCTATTGTTGGAATTTGGGATGAAGAAGGTAACTGGTGTCATGAAAAGGAAAGTATAGCCCATGCAGCCATTAATTATTTTGAGAACATTTACACAACAACCCACCCCTCACGAGTAGAGGAAATAACCGCAGCCATTCCATCAAGGGTAACGGATGACATGAACGAAAGCTTAGACCGTGTCTTCACCAGAGAAGAGGTTGCTACTGCTCTTAAACAGATTCACCCCAACAAAGCTCCCGGCCCCGACGGTATGTTTGCTTTATTTTATCAGAAATACTGGAATGTAGTGGGTAATGGTATCACTAATATGGTCCTTAATGTTCTCAATAATAATTTATCTATGGCTGATCTTAACAAAACTAATATATCCCTCATCCCAAAAATAAACAGCCCAAAGAAAATGACTGGTTTTCGCCCCATCAGCTCGTGTAATGTAGTGTATAAGCTCATTTCAAAAATTCTGGCCAATAGATTAAAACCCCTTCTACCCCACATCATCACTGAGAATCAGAGTGCCTTCACTTCTGATCACCTCATCACTGATAATGTGATTGTGGCTTTTGAATTAATGCATTTTCTAAACCACAAATCTACAGGAAATGACGGCTTCATGGCTGCCAAACTCGACATGAGTAAGGCTTTTGATAAGGTAGAATGGTGTTTCATTCATGGTGTGATGGAAAGAATGGGCCTCAGTTCTAGGTGGATAAATTTTGTTATGGAATGCATCTCCTCAGTTTCATTTCAGTCCTTATAAATGGTGCTGCTTATGGAAATATCAAACCAACTTGTGGTATCCGACAAGGGGACCCCTTCTCCCCTAGTATCTTCCTCCTCTGTGTTGAAGGTCTCTCAGCCCTCATCCATGAAGCTGCTCGAAATCAGTGCCTGGCTGGTATCTCAATTGCTCGTGGCTGCCCTAGAGTGACCCATCTCTTCTTTGTGGATGACAGCGTCCTCTTTTGCAAAGCAAACCCTGGTGAATGCCATGTGCTAAAGCTGATTCTCCAACGATACGAAGAAGCCTCAGGCCAAAAAATCAACATTGACAAATCCTTAGTGTTTTTCAGTCCAAACACAAGCCAAGATATCAAGAATGAAATTTTTAATATTTTGGGGCCAATGCAAGATTCAAAGCATACTAAATACTTGGGGCTTCTTTCCTTCATTAGAAGGTCTAAAACACAGGTTTTCTCCATATTAAAAGAGAGGATTGGATAGAAGTTAGCTGGGTGGAAAGGTAAACTTCTTTCAATGGGGGGGAAAGAAATTCTCATCAAAGCAGTGGCACAGGCGATCCCGACGTACACTATGAGTTGCTTCTAACTCCCACAAAGCTTATGCGATGATTTGGAGAGTATGATGCGGAATTTCTGGTGGGATCAAAAGCAAAACGAAGCAAAAATGAGTTGGGTCAGCTGGAAAAGAATGTGTTTTTCGAAAGCTGATGGAGGCATGGGGTTTCGGAATTTGAGAGCCTTTAATCAAGCCATGCTCGCAAAGCAGGCGTAGAGAATCCTAACTAACCCATCTTCCCTAGTTACCCGGGTCCTTAAATCAAAATACTTCCCCACAGGTGATGTACTAAATGCCAAGCTTGGGAATTTGCCTTCATACTCCTGGAGAAGTATTCACAGTAGCCTTGAAGTCATAAGGAGGGGTACACGTTGGAGAGTAGGCAATGGGAAGTTGATTCACATTTGGGAGGATAGGTGGCTGCCTACCCCATCCACTTACAAGGTTATTTCTCCTCCAAATGATAATCCTGAATTTCCCATGGTTTCTGCTCTCATTGACCCTCTCACAAAGTGGTGGAATGTCGCTTAAGTCAGAGCAATGTTTCTTCCCTTCGAGGCGGATTCTATTCTAAGGATTCCTTTGTCCCATAGCATGCCTGAGGATAAGCTAATCTGGTTAGGTAATAACCGAGGAGAATTTACGGTGAAAAGTGCATATCACATTGCCTTCAACCTGTTTGAAACAAAGGAAGTTGGGGAATGTTCTTCAGGGGACCCGTTTAAATCACTTTGGAAGAGACTCTGGCATCTTAATCTTCTGGCCAAGGTAAAGATTTTTGCTTGGAGAGCTTGTATCAACGGTCTTCCAACCATGGAAGCTATTTGCAACAGAGGAATCAGCAACAATAGGGGCTGCCCAATCTGTAAAAAGGATCCTGAATGTATTAATCATGCCCTTCTCTGCTGTGACTTCTCCATCCTTGTCTGGAATCAATGGCCGGAAAACCCCTTGGGCACACAAGAGATTCTGTGGTCTTTTATTGACTCAGCCATGTTCATACTCTCCCACCATTCTCAGCAAGATCTGGAAATTTTCTTTGGAATTTCCTGGGCAATATGGTATAATAGGAATAAGGTTGTCCATGAGGACTGTTGCCTTTCTCACCAACAAGTTTGGCAAATGGCTAAGAGTGTGGTGGAGGATTTCAACAATGTAGTTTATTGGGACTTTTCTCAACCAAGGGCTCTACCTGTCACATGGACCCCCCCACCTCCAGGAATCTTCAAAGTTAATGTTGATGGGGCAACCTTGGACCATGGGGGAACTCAAGCATTGGCGTAATAGTCAGGGACTACACTGGTCAGACAGTTGCTGCTAGTTGCAAGCTCCTCAGAGCTTGCTATTCTGCAGAACTGGTGGAGATTATGGCCCTGCTTCATGGCATTTTGCTTGCCCAGGATTTGCATCTCCCTCGGGTTATTTTGGAGTCAGATGCTTTGGTAGCAATCCAGGCCATAAATAACAAGTATATAGGCAGCAGCTCGGGTCACCTTGTTCTGGAAATTCTGCATATTCGTAGCTCCTTTGAGTCCTGCTCTTTTCAGCACATAATCCGAGACTTCAATCAAGTGGCACATGAGTTAGCCCATTATGCACGCAGGACTGGAAACTCTCATCTTTGGATGGGCGTAACTCCCCCTTGTATTTCTTTGTTATTTCAATCGGATGTTGCTTAATATGTAAACTGTCTGGTTCTGCTTCTGCAGATTATTGTATGGTTGTTCCTTCTTTATGGTTTAATGAAAACCAAGTCCATTTTCAAAAAAAAAAAAAAAAAATGATAAGAGTACCGTCCATTTCTTGGTGGATAGATAAACGCACAATGCCAATATTATTTATCGGATAAATTACAAGAACACAACTTGGTGTACGAGTTACTGCCAACCAAGATCAGTTTTCTAAAACCAATTAACCTTGTCCTTAATATCAGATTAGTACCTGAATACTGTTGTGAAAAATGGCTAACTAGCCTAATAAAATTTAGATACTAAGTTAGATTTAAGGACTAAATTGATCAGTTTTAAAAAGTCTTGAATCTGATTAGTATTAACCCAATCTTCAGATATATTAAGAAATTTACCCTATTTATGTCTATTGACATCTTTATATTTATGTGTTTGGGACATTTATAAGTTAATTTTTTTATTAAAAAAACTCCTCACTTGTTATTACTTTTTTTCATTTGTACAAATATATTTTAGCACATTTTTAAACTAAAATCTTTTTAGCAAAAGGCTAAGGCAGGTCTGCTAGATGTATGATCTGAAGATTGTAAATTTTTTTTTTTTTTTTTTACAAAATTTTGCATGACTTGATACGGTGAATTTTGGAATTAGTGGGCTAAAATATAGATATTTTTCTATTATATAAATACTGATAGTGATTTGAGTGCTCTTAACAAACATAAATATAAAAATTTTATATTAAAAAACAAAAAACAAGAGTTTTAACTAAAAATTTTAATTTAAAACATTAAATAAATATTATTTAAAAAAGTCTAAGTGGACTGGCAACCTCAAAGACCTGAAAATAGGTGGAAAGTACTACACTTTCGGGCATTTGCAGCTCAATTTTTCTTACTTTTTTTTTTTTTTTTTTTTTTTTTTTTTTTTTTTTTTTTTTTTTTTTTTTTTTCAAAAAGAGAAAAACTGAGAAAATGACGTAACAAATTAAATTACTCTAAGCTTTGTTTACTTTTCTAAAACAATGCATAGAGTACCGTCCATTTCTTAGTGGATAGATACTACCAATATTATTTATGGGATAAATTTTATGAACATAACTTGAGCTTTCTAATCAGGTTCAAATCAAAACTTTCTAAAATTGATTAATTTGGCCCTTAAAATTAAATTAGTCTTTAAATATATTGAGAAAAATGACTAATTGATCTATGAAAAGTCATAAATCTGGTTAGCATTAGCCAAAATATCAAAATATGTTAATCGAATTTACCTTATTTATGGCTATTAACATCTTTTTGGTTTTTTTGACAAAAGCTATTGACATCTTTATATCTATGTTTAAGACTAATTTATAAGCTAATTTTTTGCTTTTTAGCTCTTCACTTTTTCTTGTTTTTTTTTTTACATTTTAAAGTACAAATATATTTTAGCACACTTTTAATTTAAAAAGAATTTAACAAAAAGCTAAAAAAGAGGCAGGTTCGCTGGCTGTGAAAGCCAATGGGATCTATGAGCCAGATGATTGATAAAGGTGAAGAAACGAGGAGGGAAGAGACTAAAGTATATCATTCTTCCACGAAATTTCTGTGTTGCAACTGCAATTATTTGATCAAAAAGTGCCATTTTTTTTCTCCTCCTTTTTTTGGAAAGTAAAGATTAAAGATCTTTAGTCTAGACTACAAACTGCAAATGAAAGATAGAACAATAATTGATAGAAATTAGAAAAAACATGAAAAAAAACAAAAGGGAATCACTGTTCATCAGAAGTTTTAATTGGGGTATTGTTGTATTGGTTTCAATTAAAAGCTTTTCTTTCTTATTTAAGTACAAAATCAATCATTTAACATTTTTCTAATAGTAAATATAAAATGCATGAATTAATACAAAATAAGTATAATAAATCTCTTTAATAATGATATAAACATACAAAATTAAGCTATCGTTACACTTCCACCCCGACGAGCTTATTATACTAGTTCCTAACAATCTGAGGTACTTAAATCAAATGCCCAAAATAGCAAAATTTCATTTACTTTAGCAAATTAAATAATTAACCAAAAGTAATTTCATAGGAGGTGACCACTAAGAAATCCTTCAACAGAGCGTTGAAAGCACTGTAATACATAATGCAACTGCTCAGTAACGATAGAGTAATCACCCGAATGACCACGCCGACTTTGGATAAAATCTCATTTTCCATTCGCTAATGGAATATGCAAATTAGATTTTACAATAAGTCGGTACGGTCATACATGATATAATTCTATCATTGCATGGCACGCTTATAACACACCAAAAAAAAAAAAAAAAAACCACAAAAGAGCATTGATAAGAAGAAAAGAAGGTTACTATACCAGAGAGATCAGAGATTTGGCAATGTTTAGTTTTGAAAAGTCATGGATCTTGTTAGCATTAATGAAAATATCAAAATATGTTAATAGAATTTACCTTATTTATGGCTACTGACATCTTTTTTGTTTTTTCTGACAAAAGCCATTGACATCTTTATATTTGTGTGTTTGAGACTAATTTATAAGCTAATTTTTTTCTTTTTAGCTCTTTACTTTTTCTTATTTTTCTTACATTTTAAAGTACAAATATATTTCAGCACACTAATTTAAAAATAATTTAACAAAAAGCTAAATAAGAGGCAGGTTGTGACACAGCTTATAACACCCGCAATATTATTTGTATTTGATAAATTAGAGATGAAATTTCTGACCCAGCTTATGACACCCGCAATATTATTTAGTTGCTTGTTTTGGCATGGACACTCCTTCGCATTTTCCCACATGAGCTTCTCCACTGTATGTTGCAAAGACCCTTGATCAGTTCTATAGTCAGCGATGCAAACAGTGATGGAGGAAACTTAGCTCATATCACCCTTTCTCCTTTTTAATCAGCATTGCGTGATCTGCAATTTGTTTATTCATTTGTTTTTATTTCCTAGATTGTGTATCTCTCTATATATCAATAAAGATCATGGTCATTTTGAAAGTCCCTCATATTGAAAGCTCTTTGGTTAGTCAAAGTGATGAGTAATTCTTTTAGTGAAGGCTTTTAGATCTTGTAATTTTTGTTCTCGTTTTTGGGTTACCATTTTTTATTAATATGAGACTATTGTTGATAATGTTAGTGGTAAGTGGTAACTTAGTGAAACTGTGTTGTTCTTCTAATGAAGCAGGTATAATAAATTAAATTGTCAATAAATGTCAGAAGAAGCTAATTAAAATGACCAACAAGTGGATTAAATTGTGGTTTAGCTTTTTTTTTGATGTTCTTGCTATAGGTGGTAGGAAGGATCCCAGTTGAATTAATGATTCAAAAATATTTTCCAAAATTTTTAACTGAATTAACTTGAAATATGGAGGATTGAAATAAACAAAAACAAAATTATAAGACTAAAATGAATTTTAATGAAACTTAAAAAGTGAGTTTTGCATTTTAATTTAATATTAATTTACAAAATGAATATTTTCTTTTAGATTGGTGAGAACATTTCGATAATAAATAAATCAAAGTCTTCTATTAATTCAATTGAGTCAAATTAAACATAATAAAAAGAAAATTAACACCAGCAGCAATAACTTATCAAAAACATAAAAGGCAATAGCATAGCCTCAAGAGCTTTGTAAGCTTAATATAGACATACAGTTTTGCGGGTATAGCGGTCTTACGGGTCGGAGCATTCCGGAATTTGTTGCTCTGAACGATGTCGTTTCTTACCTACCCGGTTCTCTGTTCTCACGAGCATTTTATCGAGCAGGTGGAGGCCACTTTGGGAACTCGCCCCAGTTCTCTCGACTTGGAGCAGCACCAACTCGTTAGCTTTTGTTTGCTTTTGAGGATAAATCTACTGAAGGCTCCTATTTGTTTACAGTTTTTACCTTGTTAATGTAGTAGTTCACTTGTGTCTGGAAACTTGGAGCTTTGGCTTTAAGTTTTATCACTATCATCTTTAAGTTTCATCTCAACCATTCTTCGATCTTGTTTGAATATAGAGTTGCTGACGAGCTTGAGCTTAAATGATACTTCCTCTTCCACATTTATGGAATGGAGGGTGAGATTGCAAGTTTGAGTTAAGCCCAATAAGTTCGCATCTATCTTACCAATAAAAAAGAAAGTTTTGAATCTGGAATTATCTATCAGGTGAAATGACTTAATTAGAGAGGACACTAAAAAATTCAAGACCAAGCTGATGCATGTGCGGTTAGCTAGAAGTTTCGTATGAAATTAGAAACTTTTGTCTTTGTGTTAGGCTAAAAGCAACAGGACCTCTATGATAGATTATTTCAATGAGTTAAGCAATTCAATCCCACTCTTTTTATTTCTTTGGACCATGAACATTTTCTTCCAAAACAATAATGGATGTCATGAACGTTTTCTTCAACCCTAGTGACAGAACCTATTATGAGGAGATGATACAGACAGGGATTTCTACTATTGTTGTCATCAATTCCATTGATAGCGGACAAAAGATTCCGCTTTTCTCTGCAGCTGGTCTTCCCCATAATGAAAAATCTGCTCAGATATTCGGTCAAGCGGTTGGAGTCCTGAAAATCTTTTTGAGGTATATCTGCCATACAAATATGTGTTAGCTAAGATAACTGAGTATTAAACAAGTTGGATGACTGAATGCAGGATAGCAATAAAAGGATTTCCCTATAACTACTAATGAACCGGCCTTTTTTCTGATTTTTATGTTAGGCATACTTAGATGCATGCACAACATTATTTTGTTGAACTAATAGAGTTAATATCTGAATAGAACTAGCAGCTCCCTTTTACAATGAAATTCATGTAGTGCTAGAATTATATACCTTCCTAGTAAATAGGAATCTCAATTTCTTTTACTTCCTGATCCAGTTGTTTCCTTTTCCTTAGAATTAACTGAATTAATTATTTCTTACATCACCACTTTTGTTACTGTCTCTTATCTTCTTCCTGTTGTCTTCTTCCCCCCTAACTGTTAAGTGATTATGCTGACCTACTTTATTAATTTACAGAATGCAGAAGAGGACAATTTTGCCATTGTATTTGTAGCTATGGTTGTAAATATGGAGACTGCACAGTTTTTCACACATGATTTTGAGGAAAATGGCTCTATGGAGAGCGTGACGCTATTTCTGAACCTGGTATAATTTGAAATCTGCATATGGACCATATTGTGATATTCGTATTACTGTTATAAGTTTAGTAATACAGTGTCTGAATTGCGTTCATAAAATGTGTCCTCTGATGTGCTCTTTTACAGGCAAATGACCCTACAATTGAATGTATTTTCACCCCTCGTATAGCTCCTACTACTGCTGAATATTTGGCTTTTGAATCGGGAAGCATGTTCTTGTCATACTTACAGATATGACTTCTTATGATGATGCTCTTCATGAGGTAATGTAAAATATTTAAGCCTTTAATTTACATTGAGGCTGTATCATATACTGTAATTTTTTTTTAAAAGGTTAGTGTCAGGATGCACAAAGCTTTGTGGTTCTAATACTTAGAAATATTTAATATATTTGCAAATTTTACATGGCTTCTAAGTATTAGAGATAATTTTTTTTAGTTGAGAGTTGTGAGAAGCTATTACGCTAAATTTGCAGCTAGTTTCAGTTCTCAATGCATGAGTCATGCTTGGGAATGTTATTTTATAGATGGTGCAAGTACTTTTTTGAATTCCATTATTAAGGCTTAAAGCGTTGATTGAGGGGTGTGTGCCATGCATCATTGCAGCGAAAGTTTTCTTTGTTATTGCTGTATTATTTTTGTGCTAAGAACATCTTTTTTGCATATAAGGACAATCTTCCTCACAGTAGATTCTATTTTGAAGCAGGGTTCCATTGTGTGATATTTTCTGATTTTTAATTAGTAATTAGCATTTTCTTCAAAAACAATAATGGATGTTGTGAACGTTTTCTTCAACCCTAGTGAGAGAACCTATCATGAGGAGATGATACAGAGGGATTTCTACAATTGATGTCATCAATTCCATTGCTAGAGGACCGCTTTTCTCTGCTGCTGGTCTTCCCCCTAATGAAATATTTGCTCAGATATGTCACTAGGCTGGTGGAGAGTCCTGAAAATCTTTTTGAGGCATATCTGCCATACAAATATGTGCTAGCTAAGATAACTCATTAAACAAGTTGAATGACTGAATGCAGGAGAGCAATAAAAGGATTCTCCTTTAACTTCTAATGAATTGGCCATTTTTTTCCTGATTTTTTATGTTAGGTGTACTTAGACGCATGCACAACATTATTTTGTAGAACTAATGAAGTTAAAATCTGAATAGAACTAGCAGCTCGCTTTTACAAGGAAGTTCATGTAGTGTAACCATAATACAATAGAATTCATGTAGTGTAACAATAATCCTAATAGAACTTGCAAATCCTTTTACAATAAAATGGAGTGCATAAAGTACAAAAGTCCATTAAACCATGAACTGAAATAAAAGAACAAACACCTAACACTACAACCTAGTCCAAAAGAGTCTTAAAAAAGAATAGTTTAAGATTTGAAATTGTTATTTATCTCCCACAGAATGCATCACATCAAACAATGAGGACAACCATGCAAATAGCACCACTCCGATTTACAGCAATACCCATAATCAAAATGAATGACATTGAGACATCTCAAGCCCGGCGTTTATTCAAACGCCAAGAATTCGGCTTGTGATGTTTGTCATGAAGTGGCTCAATCATTTTGCCACCTTGAAAAATCTAGGCGCCAGTTCCACAAGCCATTTAGGATATATAACTGTGACTTCTCGCGTGTACTCCTTTGTAATCATCACCAGCTCATGGTAGATGACCCAATCAGGTTGCTTCTGGAAAAGAGTACTGCCTGGATATATATAGAATTGTTGGTTCTCTACTAGGGTCCTATAGCCCTCTTCTGGGTCCTTTCTAGATGCATGGAAAAAGAACCCTGCAGTAATCGCCTTTCAGATCTTTGTAAAAATTTTCCCTGCAGTCACTAAGTTCAATTTATATTTGTCCATGATGGTGAGGAGCTGTTTTCTCACATCCTGTGCCCTTCTCAATGATCTGTACCGAACAAAGTTCTCAAAACACCAGGGCACAGAAAAGTTATTACTTTTCCAAGCCTCATAAACCACAAGTAATGTTAGATGGTCTCCCTCTGGCTGGAAAAACTTGGCCTACTTCTGATTTGCTTGTGCTTGTTTCTCTCTAGGCCTGTGGAAGATTTTCCCTGTATGAATCATTGCAATGATGGTCAAAATCTCATCACTGCATCCAAGGTCCACACTGGAAAGCAGCATCTTAGATAATGGTGGTTCAATAGGAAATTCTGCCACTTTCCGGCACAATTTGGTCAGAAGCCCTTTCTCATTAAGAGCTCCTAGATTGTACAACTGTTCCATGGCAGAAATGAGAGCTTGGGGTGAAGGCGGATCCATGAAATCAAAAGACAGAAGATCATTTATCCCCATAGCTTTCATGGTAAGCGTAGTTAACCCAAGATTTATCCTCTATATTTCAGGAATTGAAGTAGGGGACATCTCATTGCGGTATGCACTCTCAGTGTAGAGGCGATAACATTTCCCAGGCCTCGTACGCCCAGCACGACCCGCTCGTTGCTTTGCTAAAGCTTGTGAAATAGGAGTTATGACAAGTGCATCAAACCCTTGCTTTGGGTTATACACATTCTGCTTTGCAAACCCAGGATCAATAACATAATATATTCCATCAATTGTCAAAGATGCCTCAGTGATATTGGTAGCAACTACCACTTTCCTCTTCCCTGGAGGTGAAGGTTCAAATATCCTCGATTGCATTTCACTTGGAAGTGCACTATAAACTGGTAGAATAATCAAATTCAGGAACATTTTTACCTAGCCCTTTCATCCTTTCATGAAGAGATTGGCATGCAAAATCAATCTTCTCCTGACCAGTCAAGAAGAGAAGGATGTCTCCTTCAGGTTCTGTCAAGTGGATTTGTAGCACAGTAAGTAGCGATGCATCAAGGTAATCACTTTCTAGCTGTTTGGAGTATAGTATCTCTACAGGAAAAGTTCTACCAGGAATTGTAAATATATTACAGTTGAAGAAATACCCTGAAAACTTCTCTCCATCCAGTGTTGCAGACGTGACAATCAAGTGAAGGTCGGGTCTTCATTTCACTAGTTGCTTGAGTAATCCAAAAAGTACATCTGTGTGTATAGTCCTCTTATGTGCTTCATCGAGCATGATAACAGAGTACTGAGAAAGGTTACCATCTATCAAAATTTCCCTAAGAAACATACCATCAGTCATGTACTTGATGACAGTATCTAGACCAGTACAATCTTAAAATCGAATAGCATATCCAACTTTCTCACCCAAACGACAACCAAACTCTTCAGCAACCCTCTTCACCACAGATGTTGCAGCCACACTACGAGGCTGAGTACACCCAATTTTACCCTTTGTTGTGTATCCAGCTTCTGCTAGATATTGAGTTACTTGAGTTGTCTTACCCGAACCAGTCTCTGACTCTGTTCCTAAATCGATAGCTTCGACCTCTGTCCAAAGCTAAGGGATTGTTCATGTCCATAAGCATCCTTCTTCCACTCCCGCATATCATATGCCGTTGATAAACCAACACCTTTAAGCTCGTGCTAGATGCTTCTCACCCATCTCCGGCATGGTTCTCTGTTGCTATTCAAAGACCCTTCTGGATTCTTACAAATTCTAACATGTGACATCCATTGAACTTGAATACCTGCTCTGCAGTCTGCCCTTGTAGAAACGCTAGTTCATCCTCATTCATCTCAATCTCAACCTCAGCACCCTCTTCTTCTTGATATAACAATCCATCTCCTTGATAGTCCCTGAGATTCAAAACGCCTGAAGCAATCAACTGCTTCGTTTCCCACCTCTCCAGCGAACTCATTCCCTTGTAAACCTTATACAATTCTGACTTATCCGAGTCGCCTCTCCTATGATCAACATTATCACCATCATCTTCACGATTGCTATGCCTTTCCTTACTATCTGCAATCGCTAGGGCACTGTACTTAGGTTTGTCGACACCTTCCTTCTTGTTTGGCTTCGGAAGAATGGTGTGGATTATCGGGCAACTCAGCGCCATTCTCTTTCAGTTTGGAGTCGAATGCGACGATGGTGTCGCAGTGTCTGCCCAAATCGTTTCGAGTTCATAGTAGACCTTGGAGACGAGTCATAGGTTTCGAGTTTCTTAAACCATCGTCTTTAGCGGGAGCCATTGTTAAAAAAGATACAGAAATAGCTAGAGAGATTCAATGAAGGAAAAAAGAGAGATACGAGGATTTATATAAAGAAAACTCAAGTGAGAGTACGGAAAATTACATCGCCGCCTTTGAATATGATGAGAACGAGTCACCGACTCATAAAATCTGGGCCATGCTATACGCAGCTGGGCCTAGGCCTTTTAGCATATGCATAAATTAAAGAATTAACATAGGCATCTACTTATTTTCACTGGGTGAAGATTTTAAATTTTTTTTTTTCCTTTTCAGTAGTCATAATTCATTCAATTACTACTGATTTCTTGCTAAGCGAAGTTGTGCAAGCCTCGGGGGTTTTTTTTTTTTTTTTTGGGCTCAATCCCACTCTTTTTATTTCTTTGGACCATGAACAATTTCTTTGAAAACAAAAATTGATGTCGTAAATGTTTTCTTCAACCCTAGTGAGAGAACCCATCCAGAGGAGACGATTTAGACTAGGATTTCTACAATTGATGTCATGAATTACATTGTTGGGTTTACAAAAATTGGTTATTGACTGAAAATAGTACATAAGGACTCTCTCTCATTTATTTTGATCTAGAATGATTCTCCACTTTTCTCTTATCTATGTTTATTTCTTAGTTGTGGTAGAATCTAACATTCTGGTTTGGTTTGTGCCTGTATCAGTTGCAAAGTCCATTTGGTTGCCTAGTATGTGAGTGTAAAAAGAAGTAATAATGAAATGGTCATTTATGCTTACGCACAAAAATATTCAATAATAGTAATAATGAAATGGTCGTCAAGCAAAGAATAATAATGAAATGGTCATCTCAGCTTTTTCATTGAGTTTTATAAATGTGTCACTTGGCATTAAAATTAAGAAAGTTAAAATGGATACTATAGACTACGGTTAGAAGCTAATTTAAATTTTGATTGTGTTTTGACTTTAATATATCATCGATTTTCTCATATATTGTGCTTTGATCTCAATTTCCAAGGGATGGTCACTAACTCGTGATGCATGGGAAAATTTTGTATAATACATCATCTCACACATAAGAAAGATTACCCCTTAAAGAAATTAAAACCTTGAAGACTCATTTTACCACTAAGGTTACGTTTGGTACACTGAATGTGGATTATATTAGGAATAGTAATATTTATTACTGGGAATAGAAGAAATTGTAATGAAATAAATATTATTATTCATAAGTTTGGTTGTTACATATAAAAAACTTGTAAAAGATGATGTATAAGAAAATTTTATATTTTTGGAAATATATTAATTTTAAAACTTATTATATATACTAAGGAATAGCTATTACATCCATTTTAAAGAGGAATAAGTATTCATCAATTTAAAGAATAGTTATTCCAATGTAATTCGGTGTGTGCATGGGTCGGGTTGGGTCGGGTTGAGGGAATTTTTTGACCCAACCCACCCTGGTGGGTCAAAAAAAATTCAACCCAACCCAACCCAACCCATCACATAAGTCCAACCCAACCCACATGGGTCGGCTTGAACCCATGGGTTTGACAAATTTTTATTATTATTATTATTAAATTTATTAAATATATTATTATTAGTATATATTATATATATTTTAAAATATATAATAATATTATTAGTATATATTATATATGTATATAAAATATATTATATATAAGCACTTATAGTATATAATATTATTATTAGTATATATTAAATTTACAGCTGATTTAAAAAAAAAAATATTAAATATATAATATATTTTAAATATATATTAAATATGGGTGGGTCGGGTCAGGTTTGGCGGGTTTGTAATTTTATGACCCACGCCCAACCCGACCCGCTATAAATTTTTTTTTGTGACCCAACCTAACCTACCAAGCCTTAAAAACCGACCCAACCTGGTGGGCGGGTTGGGTCGGGTCGGGTTTGGCGGGTCGGTGGGTTTTCTGCACACCCCTAAATGTAATAACTAATTCATGTAATAAAGATGTAACAAAATGACCGAATTGATATTACACATGAGTAACTATTCCATTACAAGAGCTATTACAGTATACCAAACGTACCTTAAGTTATTGTAGAATTTTGGGGTCATAAGAAGAATCAGGAAAACTTACCCATTGTCATTCAGTATGGTGTTCTACCACATTAATTACCGTTACCAATTCTAATAATGTTAATTTGGCACTTTCAAGCAAAAAAAAAAAAAAAAACAAACAAAAAAAAACAAAAAAAAACAAAAAAACGATAAACAATAAACATAAAACAAAAAACAAAACAAAACAAAATTGTTGGGCACTCTTCTTTTCATGATATTCTGGAAGGTAGATTATACTTGCAAATAAGGTATTACAAAAAATCTTACCTCCTCGAGGTTTTATACATCATTAGTTATAAAGTAATAATATTTAAGTTACCTAAATTATTGAGAATGAAGTCATGAACCACCTTACAAAAATATCTTTGACATTGTTATAATCCTTTCTAATAACCAAATAAAGAAGACAAATACATACATAACAATATGGTTTACATGACATGATGGCTTTCCTAAAAATAATAAAAATACTTATCACTTGTGGAAAAAAAAAAAAAAATTATGGAGAGCCAAGTTAGTAGGTGAATTAGTTATGTAGTGATAAGTCACGTTAACTGATTTTTATTCTACATTATTTTACAAATGCTTAAAACACAATGGGTAATATTCACTTAAAAATAAAGAGGAAATTTTCAAATTCCAAAACTTAGTTCCAACTACTAATAAGAGCCTTATGCCCAAAGATGTCCATGAATTGGTCATCAAAGGTGAGAAACTTCAAAAAAATTGTATTCAATAAAAGAGAATAACCTGCACATCAAAATAACAAAAAATTGATAGCACATTCTCTCTTGAAAAGAACATATGCAAAGCTCCATCATTTAATTGATCCTCAAATCTCAATAAACCCATTTATCTCACTTTTCCAACTTCAACAATCATACAAAACCCTCCAGAATTCCAAATTTTTATAAAGAAAAAAATAAAGGCAGTACCTAAGTTTGAAGAATGTTCTTAACCTCCATTAGCATAGGACCAGGGGACCATGATTGTACCACCACCCGCACCATTCTTCTTATTTCTCTTCCTCTTGACCATTCTACATGTATTAGGAATTCTCGAAAGAAAAAATGATTACTCACTTAAACTTGTTTACCCGTTAAACTTGTTTACCCATCATTGGATGAAATATGAAACACATGAACATAAAATGACATGCCATTAAATAAAATTGGGAATAATTTAAAAATCAGAGAATTCCATGCATTCAAATAAGAAACTCAGCTTTTCAAACTTGTTTATCATATCCATTATTCCACTAAAGTTCTCAATTATATGAAAATAGAGTTTCTACAAGAGAGAGAGAGAGAGAGAGAGAGAGAGAGAGAGAGAGAGAGAAGGTTCCTAGTTGCATCAAATACAAATAAGCCACTTAAATGAGCTTTCTTGAGGATTCATCTTATCATTGACCAACTATATTATGCACCCTACCCGTGGGAAAGTTCTCAAATTCGAAAATTGAAGACCTTCTTGAATGCTTACATGCATCGCAAATTATGTACCCCTAATCATCTTTTTTATTTTTATTTTTTATAATATAAAAATAATAAAAATTCTTTCTCCTTGTTGAAGTTGGTTGAAAGTCTAAGGCTTGATAATCAATCTTGATAATCAAAGTCTAAGGTGTTTGATTGTTCTTACATGTCTAAAGCGTGTATTACCTAAAACATGTTTTTGGTGTCGCTGTTATGTCACGAGAAAAAGGTATCATGACCTTATGTTAATCTTAATTGATTCTATGTCAACAATAATTTTGATATCTTAAAAGTTTTAGTTTTTGAGCCTATTTCTCCTTTTCTTTCATTTGCATTTTCAAGTAAGTTTTACATTTTCCTTCAGTAAGTTATCAATCAACGATCTTTCTCTTTTTCTCTTGAATTTCTGGTGGGTTTGTTATTCACAATTTTTTGTTTTATTTATTTATTTATTTCTCTAAAATAAATTATTGGCCAAGCTGACACAATTCTTCTTTTAATTCTCAGTCTTTGAATGCATGATCTCGAGCACTTCTCATGTAGAAGTTGGACCGCAGTGGCTCTGGGATCTAGGTTTTCTCTTCCTAGTTTGTTGTGGTATATTGATATTGACCTCTTTCTTCTCCTTTCTTCTTACATTTTCTTCCTTTCTTTTGAAGCGTTGCTGGTTCCGTTGGCACTCCAGTTGTCAATAGCACAGGCCTTACTTTACCAATAGTGCCTATTCTAGGAGCTGCACCTGCAGTATCTCCGATTACTCCCCTTGTTCCTGCTCTATCCCTCGCGCACCTGATCCCTCACACTCCATCTCTCGCTCTCTCAGATTAAGGGTTGCCCTTTGGCTAATAGGTGTTGTATGTGTTGCTATGATGGGGAGTTGGTTGACCACCTTCTTCTTCATTGTTTGGTTACTCATTCCCTTTGGACTTTTATGCTACAGGCCTTTGGTATTCATTAGGTTATGCCAATATCGGTGGCGGGTTTGTTATCTTGTTAGCATTAGTGGCTTGGGAAGCATAATTCGAACATTTGGAACTTGGTTCCAGGGTGCTTAATGTGGATTGTGTGGTTAGAACGAAATTGTTGATCCTTTGAGGACAAAGAGAAGACGTTGGATGAGTTAAAAGTTTTATGCCATCGTAGTCTTTTAGAGTGGTCTTGTTGTTGGGGCTTTACGGATTGTTCTTCTCTCTCTGAGTTTTTGTCCTCCTTTAGCTTAGTTTCCTAACTACCCTCTGTTTTGTTGTGCTGTTTGTTTCTTTTATTTCTTGTTGTTCATTATCATGAACTTCTTGTTTTTTCATTTTTCTCTCATTTATAATTGCTTTCTGATTACCTATTAAAAAAAAAAAAAAGTAATTTCAAGTCATGATTTCGCTTCAAAATGTATGTGTACAATTGTGTGTAACAACTGTGTGCACTAGTAATTTCCCTTAATAAAATATGCATTGATACCCTTTAACTGGGGGGGGGGGTATATTATTGAGACCAAGCCAAAATGTGATCAAAGTACACTTCAAACGTTTCAGCACCTTCCTTTGGGTTCGGTGTGTGACCTGCAAAGATGGTTTGATTTCGAATTCTCCATATTTTATCAAATAGAATAGAGGCAAAGAGAGTGAACTTGTGTTCTTCATTTGTGGAATCTTCGAGTGCATTGCGGAAAAATGAAAAATTTCACAATGTTACTTGGAGACAAAGTTCCAAGAGAGGCTGTGAGAATTGGCCATGGAGAGAGCGACCAAATGGAAATGGTAGCTGTATAAGGGCATGAGACAAATATGTAATATACAAATTCCATATCTTGGTTGCATAGAACACATGTCATGTCTGTTTGTGGCCACCTCCTATGGAGTGATTTTTTGGTAGGAAGGATATCCCATGCAATTTTTACAGCATTAGTTTTAATCTCTTATGGATTTTTAGTTTCCAGAGGTGCTTCCAGTCATGTTTTGAGAGAGGCCTGAATCTTGGAAACTGGGTGAATGACCTAATAGGTAGGCTGACTTTATTGAGAAAAAGCTATGGAAATTGGAGACCAAATGAGCTTGTCTGGAGCATTTGTCTGGGAGGGAGGAATCTGCAAAATGTTTCTGAAGGTGATGCTGTCAAAGAGTTCATTAAGAATGTTAATGTCCCAAGCTGAATTAGATTGAGTTTTTAGTTGAAAAACCCAATATTTATAATTAGGGAGGGCTCCTATACAAGTAGGAGTAAATTTTCGTTGGGAGGGAATCCAAGGATCTTCCCAATATTAATTTCAAAGCCAGAGTGAGCTTGAAAGCAAGCCCCTTTTTTCACTAAAGCTTTAGACTTGTAGATGCCTTCCATAACCAGGAGGAGTGACAGCTCAATGGTGCTTTGAGGAAACTTTTTTCTGAAGGTATTTGGCTTTGGGGATTTGAACCCATTTCACATCATGGTTAGAGGCCATAGCCAATCCCAATTTGGCTAGTAAGGCAATGTTTGTGTCTTCCAACTTTCTAATTCCCAAACACCCCCCCCCCCCCCCACACAATCTTGGCTTACAAACCTTGGTCCAGGACATTGGAAAAAAGAATTCTTTTCCTTAAACAAGAATCAATTTTGGAACAAATGTTTTTTGAAAGGTAGAAGGTACAGGCTGTGTAGGTGGGAATAGATGCGAGGACGGATCTAACTAGAGTAATTCTGGGAGCTTGGGATAGGATTTTAGCTTTTCAAGATTGTGCTCTAGAAATAAACTTGTCAAGGACCTCATTATACATTTGCTTTCTTTTTCATGCAAACCAAGCATTTGATGAAGTCTCTAATTGTTTTTGGTGAAAGGCCTTCCAAGTAGCAGAATTTAATTGTGTCACATAACTAGCTCAATGAATTATCAAATTATGCACTAGTAAAGAGTACATTCTCTATTCTATTATTTGACTAAACAGACATAGACAGCTACACAGTCTCAATAGGGTTATTATCTTCCATTCTAAAAACTCTCTTTCTACTTGATAAACTATTTTGATCGAAAAACAAGTACCACATGACCACAAAGGCCATGAACAGTTCACTGAACTTATTATTACTCATACAATAGGCAGACATGTAGAACATAACAAAAACTTCAATAACACAAGCTAACACAAACCCAATTCAGATAACCATAAAGGAACTTTTTAAGGTATATATGTCCAAGAAACAAACAAAGCACTGATTGTACATTAAAACCAATTTTCATAAAAAAAAAGGGGGTGAGTATCTTGTACATTAAAAACAAAGCACTGATTGTACTCTAATCCTTATAGATTAGAGTATGTTGTTCGAGAGTGGTTAACATAGCATGCTTATCTCTTGTGGTTATAAGGATTCTACTTCCTGGAGCTAACCAATCAAGTTTTCCAAGCAAATTTTCTATTTGCTTTTGTTCATCCACGTCATCGAGAACTAGAAGAACTCTTTTATGGCGAAGTCTTTCCATTATCATAGTGATTCCTCTAGATATGTTGTCCACCTTTAAATTTCCATCCCTTAAGAACTTAGAAAGAAGTATCTCTGTAGTTTTAATATGCCATCATTTGTCGAAGATCTTTCTTTAACATTCTCTAGAAAGAAGCTTCTTCAAAGACATCAGCAATTTTATTATATACAGCTTTTGCAATTGTAGTCTTACCTACTCCCCGAAGGCCATGGATTAATGCCACCATTCGAGTATCGTTTGACTCAATATTTAAAAGCTTTTCTATTTCTGATGCACGAGAATCTACTCCAACATGTATTGAGCAATATATAAATGTGTGCGGCTGAATTTTTTACTTGATATCCTTTCGGTAATTTCTTGGATAAATTGCAGTTCAAGACAACTGCCAATCACATAGCATAAAAGGCATGTTATGAAATGGATTATCTAGAAATTAAAATGTACGTGTGAAGATAAGCAAAATTCTAAATAACTAGTTTTTGCATTTTTTTTTTCCCATTTGCTACATGAATAAGGGGGGAGGGGAGGACCAATTTGTGTGTTACAAATTCCAATTAACTAGTAAGTAGTACATTTTTTTTTGTTTGTTTGTTGAGAAAAGTAAGTAGTACATTTTTAATTAAAGGAAATGGTCAAGTACATAATTCTTAGAATTGTCAACCAAATTATATATAAATTTAACAGTTTGTCTTTTTAGATAGGAAATCAATTTTATTCTTCTATCAAGTACTTGCATGAAAACTCCGCCTTAGGTGAGGAACCAAATTATTGGAACCCACATATGATACCTAAATGAAACAACTAAGAAATTTTTCTTAAAACTTTTCTCATAAAAATACGTGGAAGAAACTCTTAATTGGTAAGATTAAAATTTTTTTGTAGCTTAACTAGCAACTACCTCATAGTTAAAGATATTATCAAATAGAACACTCTCATGTAGTGGTTATGACAAAACAATAAAATTAAAAGACCCATGAAATCATGAGATACATACTTGTTATTGTAATGGAATCCAGACAAATTGCCAACTTCTTTTAGAGCTTCCCTCCAAATCTGCACCTTGTCAATGTTATCCTTGAAATTTTTTTCATGTTCAGCCAATTCTACCCCAAACTTTCCCTTTTGCTTACACGCTTCTGATGGATCTATTCCATAAAAAACTGGTAAAACCAATTGGCCAAGATTTTCTCTACACTCAAGAATCCAAACAAGTTCGTCCAAACACCATTGGAAGATGCATAATTTTCAGAGAACAAATAACCGAAATCATTGACCTTTTGATGGTTTGAGAAGTTCATCTGAAATTTTTTCTCCTCTCTGAAGTTTATCGTCCATGAAGGTGTAAATGCCTTCGTCACGCAGAGCTTTATATAAATGGCCCTGTAAAATTGCGGCGGGTATCTTCACCTCTAAAGCTCAAGAACACATCATACTCCCACCGGGAAGTAGAAGAAGAAGTGGAAGTTATTAAGTCTACATACGAGCAGAAGAATGAGAAGGTCAAAGATGTGATAAAATGGGAATTATAAGGGATGAGTGAACACATGAAAAAAAAAATTACCTCATTTTCTGGACTGAAGGTTGAAGGTGGCGGTTGTGTGGCAACTTCAACAAGGCCAGCTTCAAGATCGTGCAACACACTGCCACCTTCAACATCGTGCAACCATTTAAAGAATCTAAAGAAGAAGCCACCGACGATGAGTACCCGCAAAAGTACGCCCAAAAGTACGTCCAAATCCATATACCAATATATTTATAGTTAAGGCCTACAAAAATAAGCAAATGACTTGTACATACCCAACACCGAATCCCAACAAAAATGTTTTGTTGGGAACTTCCGTAGTTAAATAAATGACAAATAACAAGATTAATGGAGATAATAAAGAATAATAAAGAATACAAATGCACTCTTTACATTTGACTGAAATTTATTTCAGTTATTTATTTATTTATTTATTTTGGTTAATTTAAATCTTTTAAGTTTCAATTTTTTTTTTTTTTTTTTTGAGGATTCTAAGTTTCAAATTTTAAAAGATTAAGAATCCCTCCAGTTTCATTTTTACCACTTACAGTCAACCTCTTCAACTAGTTGAGACAATAGTTGTAAATCAAAGTTATGTATTTCGTTTCATTTCACTCTAAAATCTAACTTTAAAAAATCAAAGAAAGAGAAAAAGATGAGAAGAGAAGAGAAATTTAAAAGAGGCTCACAGTGATGAATGTGCGTGATGCTTCACCTTGAGAGAATTGCTATGGTAGGGATGTGTGAAGAAGGTACTGATGTTCGCTGGTCTCTGTGTTCACAAATTGCTTTTTGCAGTCTTTTTTCTGTTCTTTTTTTTTTTAATCAGAATGAATCATCCTTTTTGAGTTTTTCTTTGTTTATCAGACTAGCTGCTTTCATGGAGATTGAAAAGTCTTCATGAAACAAAGACTTTGAAAAGCTAGCCAATCATGTGGGGGTAGGAAAATTCTTGGAAGCTCCGCCTTTTTCAAATGGCCCAATAGCTATATTTATTTACAAAACAACCAAATTATTTTAGCCGATAGTTAATGCTGTTTCCACTAAATTTCCACCAACTTTAGTAGAAATCTCGCGCGTCTTCGGTTTTTCAAGAAGAGAAACAGGGCCGGCCCTTCCTTAGGCGAGTTAGGCAATTGCCTAAGAGCATCCGCATTTGGGCATGTAAATGCCAAATGTTAAGAACATTTGGCATTTAAGCCCCAAAATCCATCAGCAATGGGAAGGCTAAATCCTATATGCAAAAATAAATTTGAGATTTTGCTACAGTACCATCTCAAATGTAAGATGGTACTGTAGCAAGATGGTATAAAAAAAAATGTTTTTTTAATGCTTCCTCTCAATATTTTAATTTAACCGGCCCTTTCTCTTCCTTATTTCATTTTTCCTCTTTAATTTCTCTGTCTTGCTTCTCTCTCTTTCTTTCTGCTCTCTGTTCTTCTTCTTGCTCTCCGATTCTTCTCAGCATCTTCACTCTCTCCGGCAACTCTCTAAATCGGCAGTGAGGTTCTAAATCGGTGGTGGGTCTCTAGATCGGCGGTGGGTTTCTAGATCGGTGGTGGGTCTCCGCTTCTTTCGAGGGTGGGTCTCCGCTTCCTTCGAGCTT
>NW_027070615.1:0-1169 GCF_002906115.3 Quercus suber | reverse complement strand
AAAAAAAAAAAAAAAAAAAAAAACCTTTTAACTCTCCTTTAATATATTTTATTTAATGGTTGAGATTGAAAGTTGTTTTTTCAACTTTTAATCTCAGCCATTAATTACAATTGCATCAGAGTATTGCACTTGAATCTGAAAAAGACAAAGAGACCTACACATACACATACATAAGCACGTATAAACATAAACACGTACACATAAACATACATAAATATAAGCATGCATAAACACATACACAAGCACACATACACATACACATACACATACACATACAAATACACATAAACAAGTATACACATACACATAAATATACATATACATAAATATAAACACACATACACATAAACATGTATAAACTCACATAAATATAAACATACACACACACATAAACTTAAATATAAACATAAACATACATAAAGGTTCGATTAAGCACACCAAAATAACTAACGAAATTGTTTGAGGATTGATGTTAGTTTGCAATTTTTTTCCAGTCTATATGAGGGTTTAATTTTTCTCAGTCTGTATGTGTGTTTATGTCTATATATGTTTATGTTTATGTGTGTGTGTTTATGTGTATATGTGTTTATATTTGTTTGTTTTTGTTTATGTTTGTTTATGAGTGTTTATGTGTATGTGTGTTTATATTTGTTTGTTTTCTGTGTATGTTTGTTTGTGTTTATGTTCATGTATGTTTATGTGTATGTTTGTTAACATACACACATACATAAACATGAATAAATATAAATGAACATAAACATAAACACACATGCACATACACATATATATACACACACTCATACACATACACTTACATAAACATACATAAACTTTGTGAGAGTGCTTTTTTTTTTTAGCACTATGGCCCAAGGATCCTGAGCCGTGTGAGAGCTTCTTGGTGGACTGGGATCAATTCTCCGCAGCTAACGGGCTGTTTTAAGAATAGATTGGTGCACAGAACAAACTTCCTACAATTACAAACAACTAAAAAAAAATATTCGTATTGAATGACATTTAACAGTAAAGGAAATGCATAATAAATGAAATATAATGCAAAGAACACGTTAGGGATCCTCTAATTAGTGAGATATGTTTCATTAGTTTCTTTTTAATTGTGATTACAAAGCTCACTAAGACATGATGCAAGGTTCAAATGAGTTCAAAAATTA
>NW_027070614.1:49421-55741 GCF_002906115.3 Quercus suber | reverse complement strand
AGTCTTATTTGATCCACATTGATTCTATTCGGTCATTTTATCCTCTTTGGTCCAATTTTATCCTATTCGGTCAATTCGATCCTATTTAGTACATTTTGTCCACTGAAGTTTTTTCGGTCTAATTTGGTCTATTCGATCTTATTCACTCTACTTTGGATCAATTCAGTGCACAATGGTCCTATTCTGTCCACTTCAGTCTTATTAGGCCTATTCTGTCCAATTTAGTCTTATTCAGTCCATTTTGTCCACTTTAGTTCTATTCGGTCCATTATATCCACTTCTGTCCTATTTGGTCCAGTCTGTCCACTTCGGTCCTATTTGGTCCTATGCTGTTCATTTTGTCCACTTTGTTCTATTTAGTCCAATTCAATCCATTTGAATCACTTTGGTTCATTTTGGTCCACTTTGATTATATTTTGTACACTTACATAATAGAAAAAGACATGTTTGAGTTGAAAGAACCTAATTAAAATCCAAATTTATTTAAAATATATTAAATCTCAAATTTGTAATATCTAAAATCTTAAGTATAACATTTTTGTAAAACAAATAAACATAAAAGATCTTTTTTTTGAGTCAAACCCAAACTGTCTACAAATGACTTGGCTCATTTATGTTGTAGATATGCATGTGTGTCATTGCATTTAAACTTTCAAAAGATGCTATAAAAACATCTCATTCTTATTATTATTATTATGGAAACATATCCCTTAATTTTAGGAATCCTTATAGTCCTAGCCTTTCTTCATCATCTTTTTTTTTTTAGAGAACTACTAGTTTACAATAATTTTATAATATTTTTACAACAAATCATAGGTAGTTAGTTGTTATTGGTTCAAATTTAAAACTAACACTAAGATTACTTTTTTGTCCCAACAATAACAACCAGTAAAAACCTACCACTTAGGATTTGTTGTAAAAATGTTGTAGACATATCATTTCTCTTTTTTATTTTATTGGAAAGTAAAACACACATCTCGTGAGTTTGAACTCATGACCTCACCCTCCATCTCATTATTACAAGAGGAGGAAGTATTAGTTGAGCTATAACTCATTAGTAATAGTAATCATCATTTTCTTTTTTTGTGGAAGAAATCATATATAATATATTAACGTCAAAGTACAATTATAATTCAAATTAGTTCTAATTGTAGTCTAATTTTTCATTAAGTGTCCATTTTAATTTTCTTAATTTTGCTATCGAGTAACTCATTCATAATACTTAGTACGAAAGCTGAAATGACAACCTTATTCGACTAAGTAAGACTACATCAAACATCACCACTGTTAAATGTTTCTATGTGTAAGCACAGCTATACAATGGTATTTGAATAGGGACAACCCATTAAGGGAGGCCCCCCCCCCCCCCCTTTTTCTCTCAAATTAGCCTTTTTTTTTTTGAGAAACTTTTTTAGCTATTTTATTTTAGAGTGGCCCCCCTCAAATTTTTAGCCATTGCCATTGCCCATATTTAAGAGTTTATAATTGGCCCCCTTCAAATTTTTGGATTGGTCCAAATAGCCCAAGAAACTAATCACTTAACTCTTTCTTTGAACCCATAGCCCCTCCATAGTCTAAATACACACAACAAAAAATCTACAAATCATCAATATCATAATTCAATAACTCATAACCAAAAAAATCTCATAGAAAAAAAAATCCCTTACAGGGGTGACAATAATTTATATAACTTTTTATTGATTTATAAATTATGGGAAAGTCAATTACAATATTTAAATTTTTTTCAAAAGATAAAATGCAAAATTCTTTTAAAAGTCAATATTGATGATGTAGCATTACCAACTATTACTATTAATATCCCAATTTTTTAAAATCCTTAAACAAAGTTTTGAAAACTTCATTAGTATGATTTTTAGTTGCATCCAAAAGTATGAGTTTATCATATTGGTGAGTTGGTCAATGTGATAAAATCAACATATTAATTCTAATTATCCAAAATTTGGAGATTCGAAGTCCTCTTCTTTTTTTATTCTTCTCCGAAAAGGTTTGAATATCATATTGTAACTTTGAACTTTTTTTGTTCATATTATTTCCTTCTTGACTTAAATATTTATGTTAATAAAGTGCAATTGTTTTGTCTACCATGATTTTTTTTTTTTTTTTTAATAAACCATGTCACTTGAAATTTTTTGGTTCATGCTTTCGCCCCCCTAGGTTCAAATTCTAGTCCCGTCCTGTATTTGAAATATAGCTCCCAACTCTCTTTACAATTTTCTCTGTTCTACTTGCCATTCCTTAAATCTATGCAATGTATGTATATGTCCAAAGTGATACAATTTGGAGCACCTGGTAATTCTAATTTCTAACAAACACATGGCCAAAAAATCGTTCTTTTATTATTTGACTGCAACCTATCCTATCTATAATCTTAAGAGCCTTGTCCTTGCATGCCTTGCATAAGATTTCGTAGGGAGGGAGGGAGGGTAGGGTGGGGAGGGGCTCTGGATTGACAAGCTGGTGAAGGTGTTTGAGCTCAAGTAGGAAAACCTCAAACAGACCATGTAAGCTAAGCTAGCGTGCATCTTCACTGATTTATTACTTCAATGCCGAAGAAGAAGTGACAAAGTAATTTTTATATATTAACAAATTTTTTCTTAGCTTGATCGGTTATAAGTATCAAAATTGTTCTAGAACAAGCTCACGCATTAAATCTTCTGGAGCTGAAAAGCAGTACAAACTTCAAACAAAATAATGATTAATGCTCATGCTGTTAGAATTTAACCAAAAGAGTTGAATCTTGCATGTGAACAAATTTTCAACAATGATATATTGAAGAATAAAATGGTTAAAGCTATGAAGAGTAATTCTCTCCATTTAGTTTACATGCAGTTAAGGCGTACGTGGTGATGGTACTCTATCATTTAAAATTTTCATTCTATCAAGTAAGAAACGATATCAGATTTTAAATGAATTGGTTCCTCAAATTAAAGAAATAAAGCCCCTCCTGTTAAATTAATAAATCAATGGTTTGACATAAGAGGAGGACTGGTACTTAAGCCACGAGTGAAAAGTCTGAATTGGCCTAGGGCCTGTCTGATAACCATGTCCACTCCACTCACCACAATGGCCCCAACCTCTGCACCTCTTGTAAGAGCTGTGTATTTCTAGGTGTATAAGCCTTATCAAAAACCAGCTCATATGCTTTCAAGGCCTCCTAAACAAGCATGACTAGAGGCAATACATTGTTCAATGTGTTCTTCTGAGTTATTACCTATTTGCTGAGAAAGAGTGAGAGAGAGAACCTTTGAGACAGGAGTTTGATCAGTATTTGGTTCCATTCCAACAGCAGAAGCATTTGCAAGGATCGTCCCCTCATATAGTAGAGCTTCCCCTGAAACTGCACCTGCAAGAGCCTTTGCTCTCTCTTTTCTAATTTTTTTTTGACAAACTAAACAAAGTACCTTCTCTGTCAAGGACAAAACCTGTGTAAAGCGCACTCTAGTGAAGAATGAGACTTCAACCACCATAAAGCATTTCCCATAGTCATTTTATGAAAAGAAACATGAAGAAGAAATCGGGGATATATGAAGATGTTTCAATTCCTATCTGCGGAACAGTAGTACAGAATGATAGCACCGACATTGTTATTATTAATGAGGAAGATGAGGCTGCTGAAGTATTTGAAAGCCGTTACCTCAAAGAGTCGAAGGGGTATGGATCCAACCAAGGTTGTTTTCACCTCTCTCCAAATCAGAGCTCGTCACTTTGAGGGCCGATTTCTTCTGCCTATATTTTTTAGCAAAATTTTATTCCTCATACTTTCTCTTCTATTATAGGAACACTGAGATTTCACCTTTCTCAAAATCAGAGTTGGTCACTTTGAGGGCTTGATTTTTTCTTGCTTTTTTTTTTTACCAAAGTTTTACACCTTATACTTTTCTATTGTATTATTTGGAACACTGAGATAGATGACTTTGTTGTCTCATAAAGGGTTGAGTTTCAATTGGTTCTTATTTTCGTGAACTCAGTTAATAATGCTATTTTCATTACCAACTAGTGGTCTCTATATCGAGTTCTGATTATGTCATAATATATTGCCATGATTTCTTCAGAGTTTCTGGAAACAAGAAAAATAACAAATAACAAATGCAAATAATATATTTTTAAATAATGTACGTACTTTTTAATCTACAAATTTTACGTTACATTCTTATATATATAATAATTATATTACATTTTTTCACATATTGCATGAATTTGTGGCTAGTTCTTTTAATTTCAAATAATAAATTTATAGATTAAAAAAATCTAAAATTTTGAGAAATGTTTAAATTGGTCATTTGTTACTATTCTATTCACAAGAGTGGATGCAAAATGCATCTCACGGGGATCACATGATTTTTTGTTTTTTTTGTTTTTTTTTTTTTTGAGAATTAGGACACATGATTTATTTTGATAAAATAATTATTTAAAGTAAAATTATTAGATGTTTATCTTAAAAGCTATTTGATTTGTTTAAATGTTTTCTTTTCTCCTCCTCCTCCTCCTCCTCCTCTCTATCGCCACACAAGTCGCAATCCTACCATAACCACCTTGTCTGGCAACCAATCCACCTAGCCCACGTGGGTGTAATTAATATTCCATGCTGTTATTGAAGTTTCTTCAATTGGTTGACAACACCCAAATCCTTTAGGTATAAGGCATATTGTATGATTGAATTTAAAAGTTGCATGGAAACATTATTGAAATTAAGATTATGTTTGGTAATAATTTTTGTTTTCTATTTTCAAAAACTTGTTTTTGGGAATATAAAGAAAAAACATTTTCTTGTATATTTGAAATAAAAAACATGTTTAGTTAGTTGAAAATAAAAAGAGAGTTTTTTGAAGAAAAAAAAATAGAAAACACTAAAATATGTTGCTACTAGGATTTGAACTCTAATACTAATTTATTAAATGAGACAGATTTATTAAATTAAATGCGTATTTTCATTAATTTTTGAAAATTAGAAACTAAAAACAGCATTTTGCATGTTTTTAATTTTTTTTCACAAATTGAATTTTGAGAACAATTTTTGTTTTCTGTCAATTTTGGGTTGCCAAAAAAGTTTTTTAGTCTCAAAAATAATTTTTTTTTTTTTTTTTTAATTAGTTCAAGATTGTCATGGTTAAAATAAAGTAAAATGATCAATCTTGAATTCATTGGTTTGTGTACAACCGTTGTTACCAACCTAATTAAGTTCCAAGCCTTCCACCAATCAAGGCTTAGATTTGAAGAAAATAAATTAAAAAATGAAATAATAGAGAAGAAAAAAAAAAGTAAGAATATATTCCTTCATTCTATATTCGTCTTTAAGAAAAAAAAAAAAAAAAAAAAAAAAAAAAAATGAAGCTGTATACTGGGTATCAATTCCAACTCAGTGCGATGGGCATGTCCAAAAAGCAGGTCAGTTGGGGATGGAATCTAAACGCCAGAATTTATGCCAAAGCAAACAAAGAAATAACCTTTGCATCACTTCCACCATATTAATAGACCCCATTCTCACAAAAAGAGAAGCAACAAGCTAGAGAAAAAGCTTTGAGTGAGTGAAAGAAAGAAAGATGGGCTGGTTTTTTAGGGAAAGAAGGGGATGGAAGCAAGGGTGGACAGAGCAAACACTAGCCTCTGTGTCTGCACCTCCTATGCCTCTACTTGCTATAGCTGGTATCATTGTTCTTTTAATGGTGCTCTCCTCTTACACAGGCTACAAGTCACAGATGCACAAAAACCTCATCAACTTTAAGATGTTCCTCTTCGTATTGCCTGTGCTGCTAATCTTTGTCATGCACTCGGTCACCAAATATGGAAGGATTGTAATTATTGCCCCAATTACAAAGACTCCTGTTGTTCATCAAGCTCAGAGCTTGCCTTGGCCCCTGGCTTTGTTGCTGGTTCTGCTTTTGGTTATGGTCTCTTACCAGCCTTATTTTCATTCCAAGTGGTGGCCACCAATTTGGGGGTCATACTACTAGTTCTAAGAGTGCATTGAATGGCCTAGAAAGTCAAAATGTGTTAATTAATTAGTTAAGATGTAAGAACCTATAATTTTATGGTGTTACTAGTTCTTGATATTCTAGACGAGTAAAAGATTAGTTAGTGTTAATGGTCTGTTCCTTGTAATGATTGGTGAGAATATATAGTGATTGAAGTACTTTATTACAAACGATAAATCACATAATTTAGTTTTCTTTAAAGATAAATCATTGAGATATCTGTCTGATTTGGGGGACAAAGAAAGTAGTAAGCTTTCCTTTCGTTTATCCATGAAACCCCTTTTAGAGCATGGAGTCAAGATTCAATTTGGGTCCCAGTCAGTAGCT
>NW_027070614.1:26324-36208 GCF_002906115.3 Quercus suber | reverse complement strand
TTTTTTATCGTTCTCACTAAGGTTCATATCTCTCTCTCTCCCTCTCACCAAATTTCCCATTTAGTTTTGATTCCCTTATTTGGAATACAAATGGGGTTGTGTCAACTTAGGAATTTTGCAACTTCAATAGTTTAATTTTTATTGATTTTCATTAATTTTTATCACCATTGTTTAATGTTTGTGTGTATAAACATAGATTACAAGCTAGTTTTTTATAATGATAAATTGTAATAAGTGTAACATCACTTTACATTTTTTTTTTCCCACTGAGAATAACATCAATTTATATGGATTTACTAATAAAAATACTTTTATTATACCCCGATCATAGCACACTACCTTAAAGTTGTGAAAAAAAAATTACAAAATTTTTGTATAACCAATGCAATATGCACATGAAAATTTGAAAATATTATATTTGTTTACTTAATAAGAATTTAAAAAAAAAAAGTGAAATAAAAGAATTTGTAAAAGAAAGGAATTATCTAATTTAATTATAATTTTTTTGAGAAGATAATTTAATTAGAATTTGTTTAGAAAGAGTGTAGTCTAGTTAAACTAACATAGTTTAACATTATTTGTAACTTTAAATATCAAAATTAAAAAAATATACTGATAATAATAATAATGTGAAAATATATGAAATTTAAAATGCATAAGTGCTTGTGGAGTGTGGAGGGCAAGGGCTGAGGTTCAAGTCTCCAGGAGGGAACTTCACACATGTATACACTTAGATTAAGTTAAAGTAGAATTTCTATCTTGTATAAAAAAAAAATGCATATATATATATATATATATTATGAATCTTATCCAATTAATCACAAAGCACAAAAAAAGAGAGTTAAGAAACATTCATTTTATGCTATGAGTGTTGTAATTTAACTAGTTGGCACCATGGGCGGCACCATGTACAGTTCAAGGGGTTCAAATGAACCTCCTAAGCTGGCAATTTTTTTATTTGACCCTTCTAAAATAAAATTTAGACCACTTTGACCTTATTTTTTTTAAAACCCACTTGAAATAAGCTTAAATATGATTATCTAAAAAATTTTTTGGTCTTTTTAAACACAATAAAAGCCCAACAACAAATCAATTTTATCTAAAATATGGGGGAAATAGTAAGTCCAACAACAAAAATAATTTTTTTATCTTAAATCTCCAAAAAGAAAAAAAAAAAAAAAAAAACCCCGTTTATATCTTAAAAAATTTGAAATAAACTAATGGAAAATTCACAGTTTACATTGCACTATCAATATAAGATTTACATTTTTTTTAAACAAATGTGTACAATATTGTATATTTTTTGCAAATGTGTATAGTATAATTATCTATAATGTAAATCTTACATTGATTCTCAACAAATGTGCAAGTAAATTGCAAATGTGAACAGTAAATTGTCAACAATATTAATCTTACATTGATACTATAATGTAAACATATAATTTTCCTAAACTAATAGATATGTTAATAATTAATATGTTAATTGTATTAATCAGTAAGAATTAGAATTCACTTAACAACAACAATACTTAATATGTTCATTGTATTAAGAAAAAATATGTCAAATGAACCTATAGTTTACTTTTTATTCTATTGCTAGTACGTAGTATAGACAAATTTGTAATAAGGAAACCATGTAGACCGTAAGATTAATCTCTTACCCAAGATGGATCTTCTTATTGACCCCCTTAGAAAAAAAATCCTAAAGTTGCCACTGGTTGGCACATCCTAGTGTTTCCAAAACACATGAGTTCAAATGTCCCGTTCCCATTGTAATTATCAAAATATAAATTAGATTTATTAATATTATTCCTTCTAGAAATAGGGTTGTAAATGAGCCAAACTTTGCAGAGTAGTGCATGTTCAAGCTTGACTTGTCAATAAAAGTTAAAAACTCAAGCTTGGCTCGAGTTTGAAACAAGCCTAAAATAATGTTTGAGATTGAGCTCATGGGAAAGGAAAAAAGTTCAAGCTTAATATCAAGATCAAGCTTTTGAGCTTGAGATCCAACAAAATTATATTATCAAATACTTAGATCTCTAAAAATCAAGTAAACAAAAATAAGAAAAATAATATACTCATTTTATCATGCTTCTAGTCTCACCTCTGATTAGCCATTATTCAAATTATAATTTTATATAATTAAATCCATCAATTCATCATTTCTTGTCTACAGTTTCAAAAATTGTTTAAAATATAATTTTTACATTCACTTTAGATGGTGAAGAACTATAAAAAGACTTGTTTGTAACTATTGTAAATCAGAAATGAATAAAATGTTTTATAACTTTACATTAGATGATGAATAGGGAAGAATCATACATGGTCCACTTATAAATAAAAAAAGAATGCAACTAAAGTCCAAAGTGGTGCTTGGTCAATTTAAAGGAAAGTAAAAAAAAATTAAGATATGCGTAATGAGTTTATTTAGCAAACGCATATCAAGTCTATAAATAAGTATATACTGTGCTTGTTTTGTTTTGAGTCTTATAGCTCACAAAATTGTTTATAGAAACAAATTTTTTAGCTTGGGCTTGGTTTGTTTATTAAACAAATCTAAAACTAAGATTCAAACTTGACTCTTTATAAACAAACAAATATGAACGAGTTATTTATAAACGACATGATTCATTTATTGAGCTAAGCCTGTGTTATTTATGAATGACATAGTTCATTTATAGAAATAGGGAATTGACCGGAACAAACACCTCTGAAAATAGCCACGTGTCATCTAGAGGTTTGGTAGACCGCTCAGTGCTTTCCAAATTAAACAAGTACTACACGGTACATGCCACCACAAGTTCTCGTTTATTACAAGAGTTGGTGGGCTTGAGAGCTTAAAATATATATATATATATATATATAGTAGTAAGATTCCGAAGTGGCCTACTTTCACACCATCTATCGGATATTCCAAGATCAAGATGACCACCTTGTCAGTCACCTAGTCCCATACGATACTAAAACTTTACTGCTTTAATCAGTTTGGTCACATTTTCTAACCGGCAAAATTCGGTTGTTTCTAATTGGCAATATATACAAATTAATTATAGTATTAATATTAATCACATATAAAGTGCCACACTTGCAAGAGACGTGATTCTTTCCGCTCATGGTCTGCGGCTCTTCCAAGGTCTCTGTTCTTCGTGTTTTGGGTTTTTCTTCATTGGCATTTTAGCCTCATATTGGTCTGGTTCTAGTAAGAATTACATATAAGCTTATATTGTATATCTTCTATCATGTTTATCATTAATGTTGTGTGTCTAAGGAATTTGATTGCATGAACTAGCTTAACAATTTCCTTCTTTGGCAATGTTAATCTCGTTGCGTATTAGTTATTGGTGAGTTACAATATGCTTGTTCTTGCATATAATGTAACAATCTTTCACTGCTTGTAGGTTTACTTCAAAGTGTGACCGTTATACTTCTTGTAAAGCAGGCTTTCTGACCCTCATATTGTTGTTGTCGAGATTTCAAGAATGGCTATGAATTTCACGGAAAATATTTACCAAAATGGAAGTATGAAAAGTGTTGAGAATTCAGGCTCTATATTTGAAATTGAAGATATTTTGAAGACATTGGACAGACCAAGAACGATTAATATAGAAAGGAATAGATCATTTGATGAAAGGTCAATGAGTGAACTATCAAATTGTCTATCGCCTCGTCAATTTTTCAAAGATCCTGAGTATTCAGCTCATGTGGAACATCTTGAGTCTATATATTCTCCGTCTAGAAGGTCTGTTTTCAACTCACCTAGAGAAAATGGCTACTTTGAGTCACATGCCATGGTAGCTGATGCATGGGAAGCTTTGAGGCGTTCTATGGTTCATTTCCGTGGGCAGCCTGTTGGGACTATTGCTGCTGTTGACCATTCTGTCGAAAAAGTTAATTATGATCAGGTGAACAACTCTTCATTATTTGTGCGAGTCTTTTTGTGTCATCCTAGTCATAAGCTTGTTGATTCCAGTTACCTGAACAATTATCAATCCTCATATAAACATAGATAATTCTATTGATCCACACTTGTACACTTCTATAAGCATAAGTGACAGGAAAAGTTTCTACTGTGTTATCAATTTTAGTATGTAATAAATTGTGTTGAAACTTGAAAAGTTGTAATCATTAGATAGGGTAATGATTTGGTTCAGCTGGTGTATATAACGAGTTATGAAGTATCACATGACCAATTAGGCAGACAGTGGTTTCTTTATGCATCACCAGCTTTCTTATGGTATTTGTTAGAAAGCGAAGTTGTTTGATCCATTAAAAACCAGTTCTAGTTACTAATTCTAGCTCATTTTCCATTTCTTTTTTTAACACTGTACAATTCCCTTGCAAAAGAACTTTGCACTACCTTCATTTTAAGCACTGAAATAGTTTAACTTCCTCTACTTGGCAGGTCTTTGTTAGAGATTTTGTCCCAAGTGCCCTGGCTTTTTTGATGAACGGGGAACATGAAATTGTAAAAAATTTTCTTTTGAAAACTCTTCGCCTGCAATCAGGGGAGAAGAGGATAGACCAGTTCAAATTAGGAGAAGGAGTTATGCCTGCAAGTTTTAAAGTGCTCCATGACCCTGTAAGAAACAATGAGACTTTGGTTGCAGACTTTGGTGAGAGTGCAATAGGAAGAGTAGCTCCCGTAGATTCTGGATTTTGGTGGATTATACTACTCCGTGCATATACAAAACATACAGGGGACTCTTCCTTGGCAGAATTGCCTGAATGCCAAAAGGGTATGAGACTTATTTTGAGTTTGTGTATCTCAGAAGGCTTTGACACATTCCCAACCCTGCTGTGTGCTGATGGATGCAGTATGATTGACCGCAGAATGGTTAGTTGTCTTCTCTTGATTTGTGATATGGCCAACAATTGACCTTTAAAATAGCGTTTATCAGGTTATCAAATGAACATAGTTTACATGAACTGCTTCAACCTCCTTAATCTAAAGTTACCAATCCTCTCAAAAGTATAAGCTGTTAAGAAAAAAGTTTATTTAATTATTTAGCAATTACTCTAATATGTTTGGTGTATGTAGCATAGTTGCTTGGTTTGTTTGTATTGAACTGTACAGGTTTCCCTTTGAATAATTTTTTCTCATTCATAAAATGAAGATAAAAAATCTCCTCAAGGTTTTGTATGCATTATATTACAGAAGTTTTCCTGCCTTCGATCAGTGCTTAATATTCTGAACTTGACTTTGTTATTTCTTGCATTTGGTATTAATCACATGATTGAGAAACTTTCAAAGGTCAGCAACTCATGTTGTGGCCAATTCTCCGCTTAAACCATGTGTTGTCTCACCTACCCAGTGGCAGCTCCAGGACTTTCGTTTAGGAGGTTATCAAAAATTAAAATTAAAAAAAATTGATAAAAAGAAAATTTGAATATATCGAGTTATAGACAAAAAAAAAAAAGAATTTTTACAATTTCCTTCTACAAGTTTTCAAATTTTAAATTGTTATAGGATAGTTCATTATGAGTATTTATTGCAAATATGAGTAACTATGTCAGTAACTCATGTTGTGGCCAACTCTCTGCTTAAACCATGTGTTGTCTCACCTACCCAATGGCAGCTCTAGGAATTTTGTTTAGGGGATTATTAAAAATTTAAATTAAAAAAAAAAATTGATAAAAAGAGAATTTGAATATATCAAGTTATAGACAAAAAAAAAAAAAACATGAATTTTTACAATTTCCTTTTACAAGTTTTCAAATTTTGAATTGTTACACGATAGTTCATTATGAGTATTTATTGCAAATATGAGTAACTATGACCATTTTATTTTGTTAAGTTTGTCTAAATTTTTATTTTTATGCAGATAATATTATATATTTGTCATTGTTTTTATAAAAACATTTTAAACTAAATGACTAAACTCAAGTCATTGGCTCTATGTTAATTATTAATGCACACAATTACACCCATTCATACATAAAATAATTCACTATATGTTTACTTAACCAATCAAATGCTTGAATAATCACTACTTTGCAATTTTTTATTTTGAATTTTTCTAACTTAATGACAAAAAGTTATTATAACATGATAACTATACACACTCATGTAACAAATCCTTTATATTTCTTAATTATTAAATTATACAAAGTTATATTACATTTATATTGTATACAGAAACATCCACATACACGTTATTATTCACGCAAATGACATTATAAAAAAAAAAAAAAAAAGAGTAATGCACACAATCAATATTAGACACACTCATACACATATAATAAAAATTTATAATAAAGAGTAATACTTACAATTTACAAACACTTATTTTTATTTTATGGTCTGTTTAGATTGAAGTAGAGGGAGGGAGAGTAGAGTAGAGTAGAATAAATTTAGCACAAAATTAGCTTATTTTTAGCTAACATTACTTTACTTCTTTCCACTCTCTCTTCTTCTCCCTTTCATCCAAACAGGCCATTAAAGTCAAAATTACTTGTAATAAGGATGTATAAGATTTAAGTTAGAGTGTGAAAAATATTTTTAAGAAAAAATTAATGTATTAAACTAACAAAAAAAAAAATATATATATATATATATATATTTTGAAGTCAGGGGGGTTCATTTGAACCCCTGAAGAAAGGGTAGCGCCCCCCTGCACCTACCTACCTGTGCTCATGGACTGACTGTAAGTCTGTAAGACATAGCCTAATACTGCAGCAGGACAACCTTTTTTTTTTTTTTTTTTTTTTGGACAAACATGAGTGTTTAAACCTGTTCCAGTATCTGATTATTTTCTCGAAAGTATGCAGTCCCCCATCCCACATGTATCAGGTTATTATAGGGGTTATTATAGAGAGGATTCTCATGGGGCGTGTGTGTTTCGACATTTGTCTTTTCCTAACATTGCATTCTTTGTTATAGTTTGATTGTTATTTTTTTTAATCATTCAGGGAGTATACGGGTATCCTATTGAAATTCAAGCACTGTTCTTCATGGCTTTAAGGTGTGCTTTGCTTCTACTTAAGCAAGATGATGGAAAGGAACTTGTGGACCAAATAGTTAACCGCCTCCATGCTCTAAGCTTTCACATGCGGAGTTACTTTTGGCTGGACTCAAAGCAGCTCAATGACATATATCGTTATAAAACTGAGGAGTACTCTCACACTGCAGTTAACAAGTTCAATGTTATGCCTGATTCTCTTCCAGATTGGGTGTTCGATTTCATGCCAACTCGTGGGGGTTACTTTATTGGTAATGTGAGTCCTGCAAGAATGGATTTCCGTTGGTTTTGTTTGGGTAATTGTGTGGCAATTTTATCATCTTTGGCGACCCCTGAGCAATCTGCAGCTATAATGGATCTCATCGAAGCACGTTGGGATGAGTTGGTGGGAGAAATGCCACTGAAAATTTGTTATCCTGCCATGGAAAGCCATCAATGGCGAATTGTAACTGGCTGTGATCCAAAAAACACTAGGTGGAGTTACCACAATGGGGGCTCTTGGCCAGGTGAGCTTTCTTAACATCTATACAGAACGTTACACATTCATGTGTGCTTGAGAAAGTTTCCAAATAGCTATTGGACTGTTTACATGCTTTGAAATACAGCTTAAGCTAATGTGAATTCCAACAACTAGTGTTCTACATAAAGTCTTCAATACGTGAGCAATTTTGTTTTCATGTAGAATCTACCAAGAGATATAATTTATGTTAAATGTTTTTGGTGCAGTACTTCTATGGCTACTCACGGCTGCTTGTATCAAGACTGGACGTCCCCAAATTGCAAGACGTGCCATTGAACTAGCTGAAAGCCGATTGTCCAAAGACCACTGGCCGGAATATTATGATGGAAAGCTTGGGAGATACATCGGAAAGCAGTCTCGAAAGTTCCAAACTTGGTCTATTGCAGGGTACTTGGTGGCTAAGATGATGCTTGAAGATCCTTCTCATTTGGGAATGATATCACTTGAGGAAGACAATCAGAAGAACCAAGTTATAAAAAGATCTGCCTCATGGACCTCTTGATTCTTCCTTGTCTACGTTTAAGCAATGCCTTAGATATGTCAAATGGGGCAATTGAATTCATAACCTTTGAAGGTTGATAAATTGTTATATTTGTTCTCTCGTTAGAATGTTATGCTCTTTTTTCATATTGCTGTTCGAGAGGAAAGTTGATGTGTTGTTTTGCATCTTCTTTTCTTTATTCTTGAGCTGGACAAATATGAAGATGTGTAACTCAATAAAACCAGATTGCATTGGGGTCTTAAGACTCTTAATGCAGCGTCAAGTTTATGCTCTTGGAGCTTTGTTTTGTTGTTTTTTTTAATGTATCTTTCTCTTTTCGCCCAGGGTCTCTTAATGGTCTCGGGGCCTCGCCCATAAAACTGCTGTTGGGCCTCTTTTTGTATAATTTGGAGACTTCAACCCATCAACTTTATCCCATTTTGGGCCTTTAAAGATGATGACGGGCAGGTTCTCCTATTCCACTCATTTTCTTTGTTCAATAAATTATCTTGTACTTAATAAAAAAAAAAATCATTTTATCTTTGTTTTACATGTTTGTCATCTGCCTAATGATATTCTTATTCAGGATTTATTGACTTTTTTTTTTTTTTTGAGAAGAAGGATTTATTGACTTTATTATGGATTACTTGTAATCTTTTTTTTAATGGCACCACTATTGGTATAGGTTCTTTATCTTGAAATTAATGATAACAATGCACAGATTGTTATACATGGAACAAACTACTGGCTTCAATTGCCAAATGCCTTGTAGCTGGATTGACACCTCTCCATGCATAAAGTGCTCGGAAGTTTAGGAGGGAAAGGGTTCGAGCCGCAGGGTTAGCAGCACGTTGTAATTATTTCTAAAAAAAAAAAACTACTGGCTTCAATTTAGAAACGAAAATCAAGTAGTTGGTCACTGATCCAACAAATTTATTTGGTGGCTACAATGGCATTTATAGTTGCCGCACCACTACACCCACCACTCCTGACTCCACCCACTGAATAATAAATTAGAAAATAAAGGTATTATTATTTATTATTTGCTATCTCCTACTTATTAGTATATTGGAAGCTTAAACCAACTCATGGCAAATACACAACAACTTAAATTTCTACTTCTTACATCGGTCTTAAAATGGAAAATAAAGGTATGGGTTTTAAAATTCTATAGAGACTTGAAATAGCACCTTAAAAACTTAGGTTATGTTTGGTAACAATTTTTGTGAATATAAAGAAAAACCAATTTTCTTATATTTTTGAAATAAAAAATATGTTTAGTTAGTTGAAATTAAAAAAATATTTTTTTAAAGAAAAAAATAGAAAATACCAAAATATGTTGTTAGTCTTAAAAATAGAAAATTATTTTTGAAAACAGAAAATAAGAGAAAAAAAAAACAGTTACCAAACATACTTAGTGGTTTAACCTTCAATAATAGGTTATTAAATGACAATTTAGAATCTCATTTAGAAGCCACATTATTTTTATTTTATTTTATTTTATTTTTTTTTAAGTTGAGTCATTTTAAAGGGTTCATTTTTCGAAGACTTGTAATACTAACAATAATGCCTTAAAACCGTACTTGAGAATTTCCTACCTCATTCGACTCATCCGTCAACTTATAAATGTACCTTAACAACCTTTTTTTTTTTAAAAGGTGTACCTTAACAACCTTAATTATACCATATTGCAATATATAAATGTGACATGACTTTTTATTTATATTGATTATAAATGATTCTACTGTTACCCAAATTTTAAATAATTCTTAGGTAGTTTTAGAATAGTGCTTTTAACTTTTACAAAAGAAGTGAGTCTCATTCATGATCCTCATACATGAATCCTACTAGAAGGCCCATATCCCTTGTGAGAATCCGGAGGATTATGGTCCGAGTCTATCTAAGGTTTTTTTTTTTTTTTTTT
>NW_027070614.1:0-19723 GCF_002906115.3 Quercus suber | reverse complement strand
AAAAAAAAAAAAAAAGTTATTCATATAATTATTTGAAATTAGAGGAAATTCCAACTCTTTTTTACAATTATGTACAAACACTTAAAAATGACTTAGTATGTATTTATTTTTATTTTTTTTAAACGAATCTATTTATCGTGCCATATATTTTTTTATAACAATTTATTGTGTTATAAAACACTTAACTTTTAACGATTATTCGCAATTGAGATAAGTAGAAGTTACAGTTATGTTTTCAAGTTATTAACTATCCTTCTAAAAAAAAAAAAATTATTAACTATTATACAAATCATTCAATAGATATTGGTAAAGGAAAATTGAATCTATCATACTTCGGAATGTAATTCTTTTTTGGTGGGACAGAATATGTTTTTTAAAAGTTTAAAACATCAATTTTTTTTTTAATAGCCAAAGGCCTTGTAACTGAATTGACATTTCCTTATGCATAAAGTACTTAGGGGTCTAGGAGAGAAAGGTTCGAACTATGAGATTAGCAATATATTGTAATTATCTCTAAAAAAAAAACCCATTTTCCAATAAAAAAGAACAAAAATGTTTAATATTCTTAAGTCATAACCTTAGGAAAGAAAAAGAACTATGGACTAAAGTTTTATTTATTTTTTGAATAAATACCATGAACTAATTAAAGTGATCATTCTTAATTAATAGTAATACATCCCATCATTATCAAACATCTATAATTGATGTCCTTTTTTTTTTTTCTTTTTAAACATTTAATTTGAGCATGATGATGACAATTTGGCAAACGCTTCATGAATGACAAAGAGGCTGAATATGAATGAATACAGCTGTGGTGCAACTTTGTACAGCTGTTTGATAAAAGTGGCTATATATGAGTGAGGCTTTATTTCCAATTTGCCACCAACACATCACAATCGCTTTCTACGAAGAAAGTGGAACTCTCTCTCACAGGTCCCTGACTCTCACGACCCTCTGAATATATAGGTTCCCCCACTTGTTGTACAAACATTTTTGATTGTCAAAAAGCGACACTGTTTCAATGTTTTATTAACTGCACGTGTGGACAATGGGGTTGTCACCTAGCTTACTTCCCTCGTGACTTGAAAGAATCACCCCCTTTTTTTTTTAGTGGTATAAACCAAAACACAAAGATAAGAACTAGACTGATAGACTGACGTTGAATTTGTTGAAAAATTAGTAAAAGAAAATACTAAGATCACTATAGAGTTCACAATTTTCATAACTTATCACATAGCAAATTATAAATAGGTTCACATACATTTTTACTATTTATTATGTAGTAAATTGTGATAAAAATTGTAAAAATAATTATGATCTTAGTATTGTTTATTAGTAAATAGACAAATATAAATGATTCCTAGAAAGTTATAACTTTTACCATTTAGCCTTTTAAAAAAAATACAAATATTATTAAAATAAATAAAATAAAATAAAATAATCGCATTCGTAGGGCCCCAAATATATTTTACAACAGAAACTCCTTTTATAATTTTATTAATACTGATAACATTTTTCAATTTATAAATGCAAAATGAATTGCGATTTCTGTAGGAATACCTGAAGGGTGGGGGTGGCGGATGATTGAGGTAATTAAATTGATAAGTTGGAAAATAAGCTGGTTTTCGTACCATGTCAAATACATCACATCACCAATAATGCACTCCAAACCAAACTATTCAGTCATTATTCACTGATTGGTTCCTGTGTGGTAGCCGAAAGAGTTGGGTAGGAGATCAGGTCTTATCATATTATGTGACATTAATTACCGATTAGGTAATTGTCATTCAGAAATATGGGTGTTCATTATAGGATTATCAAAGTATAGCCTATTACTGGGCTTCTGGCATGGTCACTCAGCCTATATCCAAATATAGGGATTGAGATCCAAATGCGATAGCAATGGAATACATTTTCAATGGTTTAGATCAATAATTAGAAGGTAAAGCTTTTGATATCAATTATTAGATTAAGAAAGTTAAATTTTTTTTGAAAATTTAAATATTATGAGTGAGATTGCATGGGACAATAGCCCTAATTATTGCACAATCCCAAATAAAATGAGCAAAAGTTGTAGAATGAATCAATCCTCATTATGTGTCACAATTATTATTATTATAAAGTGCTTTCACAATGAAACATTGAGGTGGTGATTCTTCAAAATTGAATATTAAAACTCACAATTGATCTTAAAGTTTTGAGACTAAAACTTCTTTTGATTTTTGTTTGTTTCAAACACTTTCTTCTTCTTTTTTCTTTTCTTTTTTTATTTTTATTTTTTATTTTCATTTTTTATATAGTTACAATATATAGGAGAGATAAGATTTGAACTATGAACATTTCCAGTAGAAAAACTAAGAATTGCATGTTAAGTTATAAGACTTTTGCCTATCAATTACCTTAATTTTCTAAATATGAGCGGTGTTAATCAATAATCTTATAGCTCAATTTCATGGTTTGCTCTCATTTACTTGGAGAACTATGGTTTAAATATCTTTTTTCCTAATGATGTAAATATCAAACTGTTAATTTTTTTTTTTTAATCCGTGTTAATATTAGAGTTAGAAAATTTTTTCTTCCACTCCCACTGACTGATAATGTATCCATGGTAATATGAATTTAACTACTGATGCGTCCATGGTAATATGAATTTAACTACTAATGCGTACATGGTAATATGAATATAAGAATTAAGATTCATTAGAGTTTTCAAAATAATTCTATTTTGTTTATTATTATTATTATTTTTAGAAGTACTGAATTTGTTGACTTTATTAATTATAATTGAGCAGTACCTAAGTTGCATTCTTAAATTGTTTCAACGTGATCAGTTCAACACTTAAATGTTTTTTTAATGGCCGGAGAGAAAAACTTTTTCCGCAATAGTATAGCTTTTCCCAATGGGATAGAGTCAAATTCAATCAAACATCGTTTTATGTTCAAGGTTTCGATATTTTATGGTTGTAAAGTAAAACAGTTTATCGCAGAAGTGCCATCTCAAAAGGGGTACGTTAAAACTAAAAGCTAGTGAAGCTACCTTGAACCACTTGGAATTGAAAAACGTACACCTCACAAGAACTAATAGTAATACAAAACAAAAGTGCCTACTCTAGATGATTCCAATTTTCCAAATTGCTTTTCATTACCAGATATTATCTGCCTCGTCACTATATATGCTTTTTAAATTCCACGCACAAACTACATGTCATAATGAAGAATGTCCCTACTATTCATGCACCCACATTTTTTTTTTTTTTATATATATTATTAATTCTTTCTCGTTTTCACTGCCTAGCTCACATAATAGTCACATATATTTGCTATAAATAGGAACATCCTTAGCTCACTTCTACTCACAAAATATTGAGGTTTTCAACTTTTCAATTTCAACTAGCTCTAGGCTCTAGCTTCAAATCATCAGCCATATATGGCCATCTCAAAGGCTTTAATTGCTTCTGTTCTCATTTTTCTTCTCGTTATCCATCTTGTTGAAGCTGATCAGATGGTAAACTTTATTTTAGCAATCATCGAAGACCTCACATAGTCTCTTTCCTCTTCCTATTGTTTTCAAAATTAAAACATGAAGCCTATATATATCACTTTCTAACATCATAACATGTTGTTGAGTGATGCAGGTGAACGCAGATGCAACAGAAGGTTCTCCCAGTAAAAAAATAGGTGACTTTTATCTTCTTCCATAACTATGTTAATATGTGTATGGTACTGTTTGATCGAATAATCAAAGTTAGCTAATTCTCTTCACTTATATATGTTTTTTTTTTAATTTTTTTATTATTATTATTATTTTTTTAATTCAGATTGCGGAGCAGCATGTAGTGCGAGGTGTCAATTAGCGTCTAGGCAGAAAATGTGCAAGAGGGCATGTGGGACTTGCTGTGCTCGTTGTAGCTGTGTTCCTCCAGGCACTTCTGGGAACCGTGATGTATGCCCCTGCTACGCCACCATGACCACCCATGGCGGCAGGCTCAAGTGCCCTTGAAAATAATATATATCAGTATATATACATATCAGCCTTGCTTGGTTGTGTTGGTATTATAAGAGAAGATTATGGATGAGTGTTTGTCTTCGAAAATAAAGGTGTGTACTAAATAGATGCATATATCACTTTGTATATGTTAAAGCTGTAAAAGAAAGTTTGTAATTGAGTTGATTAACAATCACAGTTGTTTTTTAACTTAGGCCATGTCTGAATTGTCATCTCTCTCTCTCTCTCTCTCTTAGTTTGGTGTTTGGGAAACAGTTCTAGAAATGTCAATAAATGAATAAACGGTTAGAAATACATGGTTAAATAATTAAATATATCGTATCTTAATAACTTAAGTCTTGAAGAGAATCGATAATTTAATATGATATCAAAGCAATTTATCATATCTCAAAGCTTAAAATTTTTTTTATTAATGGGTAATTTGACATACTATTTATGATAAAATCAATGAAAAAAAAGATATAAATTTATGGCGGAAAATCTAGAGCTGAGGCCGTGATATTGGTCAAGCTGTGAGCCAGCTCGAATATTAGATTTAGCATATTCTTGCGTAATAATAAGAATGTGAAAAATACAGTTCTATATAGAATTTTGTTTGGCTTATGGAAGAGAATTCCTTTTTCTTTTTATTGAGAGGTTTTAGTTCGTGATGCTAACTGGCCTGTTGCCGAGCCCGAGCTTCGGTTCCCTTCTTGCTTGCAGCTCGATCCATTGCTTTTTGTGCTGTTTATATTGTGTTTTCTCTTTCTTTAAAAAAAGAAGAAACATAAATGATATATTTTGAAGAATAATAAAGGGTCAAATGAGGCTATCCAATCATCCTAAGCATGACAAGAATAAATTTTTTAATATCAAATTTGCTGTGTTCTTTGGGGTACTTGCATTTTTGTCTCTCATTAAAGAGGGCCATAAGCAGAGAAAATAGGCAAATGCTCATTTCAAAAAAAAAAAAAATCCAACATTTTGTCCCATTTTTTAAACTAATTTAGAAAATGTCTCTCTTTTAAAACTCGATTTTCTCAAAATTGAGTTATAAAAAAAAAAATTTGGAGTCCTATAATGACGTTTTAAGCAGCCTATAGTGATGTTTTAAGGACCTATAATGATGTTTTGTAACTCGATCACCATGAAGTTGAGTTACATGCAATTTTTTTTTTTTAACCTATAACTCGATTTCATGTATATCGAGTTACGAAACACCACTATAGGTCCTTAAAACGTCACTATAGGCTCTTTAAAAATGCCACTATAGGATCTAAATCGATTTTGAGAAAATCGATTTTCAGAAGAGGTGCATTTTCCTAATTAATTTGAGAAAGAGGGCAAAATGCTAGATTGTTTTTTTAGAAAGGGCAAATACCAATTTTTTCCGGCCATAAGCTTACCGAAAATTATTATGTAATTTTCGATTACGTAATACATTCATGGTAAGTATTACTATGAATTTTATTAGTGAGATTATTAGTTTTTCCTGGATTACATAACATATTCATTATGGGTTCTACTATTAATTTAATTAGTAGGATTAGGAATGTTCACGGTTCCGGTCGAATCGGGTTTGGGCTCAACACACATTCGATCCAAACTGATTCGGTGGAGCCACCATCAACCCATCGTTGACTGAGAGGATGATCGGATTGGGCAGGTTAGAGCTTCAACAAATGTCGGGCGGATTAGTTGAGGTTGAAGATCTAGAAAATGACAAGAATTCGGCTAAGAAAAGATGAAAAACGGCCAAAATCCAGTGAGATCTCGGCCATTTTTGAGAAGATCTCGGCTAGATCTTCTCGAAAATATCCTAAAGTTCACAGGATCTACAACATCTTGTTGAAAAAACAGATGGGTTGGTCAGTTCGGGTTTCTCATATTTGAGAGGAGGAGATCCGATATCCGACTCGCAGATCTCGATTTTTGGAGAAAGAAATCTATCGCCGATCTCTGGAGCAGTCGGTTCGATCTGCAGCAGTGGGTGGGTCAGGTCTAGCGGGTCCTTGGACAACTCTTAGTAGGATCTATCATAAATGTGAGAAGAGAAAGCACCAAATCACCATACTTTAAAAATACCCAATAACTACTCTAGGTTCATAGTTATTTTAAATGGAGTTAGAACTAAGGACTCAACTCTACCTCATCATGGAAAAACATATAGGAGATATAGGAAATTGTTGATGCATTTGGTTCATGCAATTTTTGTAAAAAAAAAAAATGAGAGAAAAATTGAGAAAATAATTCAAAGCTTTACTTGATTTTACCATGTATCTATGTCCACAAGAACATAACATATTTATACTGCCCCCCTCTATGATTATCAAAAATATGGTAATTGATTATAAGAGAATTGGTAATTAATCTTGGTATGTATTAGAGTACATGATTTTGAGTTTAGGTGATCTTGAGTTCAAACTTGATCTCCCCTACTCCTCCGATTTCAAAAGTTAGAAGTTTCACATATTTAACTCCACTTATTAAGGGGACTGGGCTCACACATGAGGGGTATTAGAATAATGTTTAAATAATTATGTTTATAATTACTATCAAACTTTTATTTGTCATGGTATCATTGCAAGTGATCATTGATTTGAAACATATCACAACTTTATCTCCCACCTAAAAATTTAAAATTGGACCCTACTTGTTGAAGAGGCGTTTGGGCTTTTATACAGGAGGAAAGCAACTATTGATTTTCATAATTTATTTTCATCAAATAAATGTAAGGTAACTCTAGATTTTCATAATTTCATCCTCACAAAGTCATATCCCTTTCCAACTTCATTTTTCAATTCAATCACTGTTTATATTGACAATACAGTGTACAAAGAGAGACTAGTCGTGAGTCAACAGAAAATTAAAATTTTTCCTGCCAATGGGACAGCAGAATCTCAAGCCCATAACATCTCACATAATTTGTTTTGTTGAGAGCTGAAACGTCAACAAAAAATTGTTCTAGTCCATCTCAATCATTGGTTCACCACATTTAGGGTCTGTTTGGATACTACTTATTTTGTTGAAATTAAAAACTTATTATTAAAAGTATTGTAGATAAAGATAAAAGTTAGTTAAAATAATATAGTGAGACCCATAAATAGTACCAAAAAGTACAACGAGATCCATAAATTGTAGCAAAAAAAAATAATTTTCATTTTTACAGGTATCCAAATGTAGGTTTAGTGTGCGTTTGGAACGCACTAAAAACGTGTGTCCCAGCGTTTAGATGAAACAATGGTGGGTCCCGTGCACTGTTCAAAACTAGGTCCCATAGTACTATTCACACATTTAAAAATTATTTTACTACAATGTTTTCAGTTTTCAGCAATAAGCGATATTCAAACAGAACTTTACTATTCTAATCACAAAAAATTAACCTCAAAATGACCCAGATATCAAACACCCCTAGCTCCCTTACTTTTTCTTTCTGCCCCACTTCCCTAAAAAATAAAAAATAAAATAAATGAAAAAATCTTAAACAATTGCCTTCTCTGTATGATTCCAAAAACTTTTCTATTAGTATTCTAGGTTTTTTTTTTTTTTTTTTTTGGTGGCTAAATTCGATTACTCCTATATTTCTTGTAATCGGTAACTTCATTTTGAGATTAATGCCAACAGTTACAATATATTGCATGCCATTTATCACAACAAAAAGAATTTAAATATGGCTCTTCATTAATAATCGTTAGAAATGTAATGAGTCTTGTAACTCAATGTGGTAAGCCTTTTTGTGTTGTTGGGTTTCAATACCTCCTGTTATACTGCAGCCCGTGGGTCTAGGGTAAGAGAGTTAGGATTCACCTAAATAGGCTACACTTTAAGCCAGCTTGCGCATAAGTTGAGCCGTCCCAATATAGATGCATTCTGGCAGAGGCAACGTAGGCCAGCAGGAACAATTGTTACAGATTTTATAGCAAGAATACAATATGGCAGAATAACTGAAATACTAAATGAAACAAATGAGACTAACGCCAAGAAGGAAGATAGCTTAATAAGGTTATGTCAGAATAATACAACAAATGGAAATAACGCTACAACATACAGTTTAATAATAGAACGGTAAACTAATCACCCAATAAGCATAAATAACAAAAAGAAAACCTGTTTGCCAGAAAATTAGGCTTAGCTTCTCAATAAGAGCGAGTTCAAGAAGGGAACCAATCCCCAACGTAAGTAATTTCAAGGAAGGCTTCTGCCATATAAGTTACACACTTTGGAAAAGGGCCTAAATGGTTTAAGCTTCAATCCTCAATCTCTCAAAGAGTGAGTCTGTCAAGAGGGAGAGAAAAAAGTAGTCTATTGATGTATACCTCTATTCCTACCACTTGTCTTTCTAGTGTGTGTGTGTGTGTGTGTGTGTTTTTTTCCTATGTATTCTTTTTCTTTCTCTATTTTTCTATTCTTTTCTTTCTACCTCACTTCCCTTTCGTTCCTTCCCTTTTTCACTGTTCACAACTACCCCTTTTTATACTATCTGCTATGGTGAGATTTACCATTTTTACCCCTCAACTGCTTTTGGCTTCTTATAGGTTTCCTTCCAGGACTGCCCACTGGCCTGCCGACTACTCAGCTACTACCATTGCTTTGAATGTGTTGGTTGCACCACTTTCCATTTTTAGACAAAACTGCTTATCTTGTTTCTTACCTCTCTTTGTTTTTCACGTTCTTCATCTGGATAAGGATTGAGCCTGTTCCTTACCTACTTTTATGGCATGTATCAAATGCGTCCAACCCATACTTAACTCTTTTGGGTGAGATGTCATCTTAGCAAGATATCTCCCCCCAAAGGAACTTGAGCGAGAAGCCGAAAATAGACTCCTTTTTCTCCCCACCGCCAGACCACACCCTCTAAAAGTCTTGACCTATGGCCTATCTGCCATGTATTGGCTAGGTACAAGTAGGTGGTGCCCTGGCCCTTTGTGTATGCTCCACTCTGTTTGAACTTTGTTTCTTTCTGGCCTTCACACCATTTGTGCTGCCTTCATGTTTGTTTGATTCTGCTACATGTGCTAGTTGGTGTTTATCTTTTGTGGCATGAAGGATGTGTGAGCTTTTGGGCTCATATTCCCTGCCTTTTATCGTTTTTTGGACTGGGCGTTACTTGGGAAAAAGCCCTCATGATTCTGCTACATGTGCTAGTTGGTGTTTATCTTTTGTGGCATGAAGGTTGTGTGAGCTTTTGGGCTCATATTCCTTGCCTTTTATCCTTTTTTAGACTAGGCATTGCTTAGGCAAAGCCCTCATCTTCCTGCTGAGCCCATGTTTTCCTTTTCTTTGACAATGGGCCTTTTGGCTATTGATTCTGACATACCACTTTATCGTGCCTGCTATAACTATACCTTTCTTTTTACTTCTTGTTACCCTGTGGACTTGCAAGCTAATGTTCCTGTCATGCTAGCCATTTTCTTCATCAATCTTTTGCTCAGGGCTTCCTAGGCCCACATTTCACATCCTTACCTCTTTTGGGCTTTATTGGCCAACATTCCTACTGTGCTAGCCCATTTCATTATTTCATTCCTTGGGCTTCCTCAACCTGTTTACTTCCTCTTTACCTCTTTTACTCCCATGGGCTTTTTGCTACATCCTTTGGGCTTCCTTGGCCCAATTACCACATCATTACCTCTTAATAATTTTCAAGCTTATTGGCCTTTATGCCAACCCATTGAGTTTGCTAATTCATTTTCTGGGCTTCCCTGACTCATTTACCTCTTTTTTACCTCTTTTTATTCCCATGGGTTTAAGAAAAGTTTTAAGAAAAACTCATTCACTTTGAAACTTGATTTCTATTTGAAACTATTAGAAATTCATCTAAACAATAAGAAAAACATGATTGAACTTATTGACAGCATGGAAGAACTAATACATCAAAAGAAATCTAATTGAACAATCAAATATGTTGTTGATAAAATTCTAGAAAAAATCACATTGAGTATTCATACTGTATGGAAGAAACATAACCCCTAGCCGTAGCAAAGAGTTTAGGCTGCCATTAGAGAAAGGAAAATACAAGGTTTTCTCTGCAAAATTTGTTTTACTCAGCCTCCATTCAAAACCCTAACATCAAAGTGTCCAAAGAAAATAAAACTTTTACTATTTTAATTTTCGTCCAGATTTACAGTAGTAACCTGTGAGTTAATTTCGGCCTTCAAAAATTATGAATTTCAATAAACTTAAAACTGGAAAGTTGTAGATATTTAAGTCACGGTTCCAACTCAATTGGAGTTTTGAGAGGAGAGATACGCCCAAAATACTTATCAGTGCTCAAATCTGATTTCTCCTTTTTAGATTCTACGTCTTTGATTTCTTTCCTTATTTGAAACTTCCAAACATGGTAGACGACCCAAGCACTCCAGCTGCACCTCCTTAGACATTTAAGCATGGTCCTTTAGCTCCACTTTAATTTTAGTTTGGCCTCTATTCGCTTACAAACTCCTGTAAACTCATCTTTTTCACATGACTTCTTGAAAGTGAAAAATTACATGCAATGAATGACATCTTATTCAAGAAATTATGTAAAAATAAATAATAGAGATTAATGCAAATCATGGCTTAATTATACAAATAAATTATAGTAATAAGGAGATAACTCCCACAAAAATATATAACATATATTTGAAGGCGTTATTAGTTTACTACTTCATTCTTTGGACTTTCTCGGCCCATTTACTTATTCTTTACCCATTTTTTAATTAAAAAAAAAAAATTCTTGTTGACTTGCTAGCCATCAATCCTGCCATTTTAACCTGCTGGGCTTGTTTCCTCATTCCTTTACCATTTTCCCCTTCTCACATTCCCTGTATTGTTAAGCTTCTTCTGCTTTTGGGCTCTTTATAAAAAAAAATAGGCATCAACACTCAACAAAAGCCTGCGTACTCTCACTCACTCACTCTTTCTCTAAGAATCTATCTTTGGGTCAACCATGCAATCCACTTTATCATTAAATGGCAATTTTTTTTTTTTTTTTTTTTTTTTTCTCTAGGTTATCACCATCCACACATATTCACTAGAATTTATTTTTCAATCCAAATGCAATGTTTAATAAATTGAATTACGGTTTATCACATGCATACACCCATCAAATTCAACATGCAAATTGATTGACATATTGGATGATATGATATGATATGATTGTTGGCCACCATAGTCTAGAAGACCGGTTTCACCGGGCAAGGTGGGTGCCTAACACCTTCCCACCTTGTAACATAGCCTCCGAACTTAGATCAAGGGTTAGTAGATCAAATGCTTATCCTTGTAATTTTCAATTTCTAGATTGTAAATAGGAAACAAAGCCATGTACTTTATCTTAGATTGTATCTAGGACCAAAGCCATGTAATTTTCCTATGATCAATGTAAATTCAATTTCAAATTAATAAAATGAGGAATTTTTTTTTATTATGGTTTTCTTATTTTTCCAATAATTAAATAAGCGGCAACTCCATTGTAAAACCCCTCAATCTAAAGGGGAAAATATAACTAGTCGAACCTCCATTTTGAGAGGCAACACACGACTCCACCCATTCACGTGGGTTTGGCCCAACATTCATTAAAACAGTCCGGGGACGCGGTCTCTCACATCTTTATAAAAAAAATAGGCATCAACACTCAACAAAAGCCTGCGTACCCTCACTCACTCACTCTTTCTCTAAGACTCTATCTTTGGGTCAACCATGCAATCCACTTTATCATTAAATGTCATTTTTTTTTTTTTTGTGTTGAGGTGACAATTTACATGACGAGAATTTATTCACTATTATATATACAAGAAGAGTCCTTCCTCTCACACGGGGTTATGAGCCTCGATGTGCAACCCAGGATAAGGCCCATGCCCTTTATGAGAGGAGGAATGACTTTTCCTATAAAAGTGAATAATTTTTCATACATGATATTATGCAGTCATATCAATTCTTAAAACGTTGAAAAATGTAATACCCAAGTAGTATTTTAATTAATTTTTGTTAACCACACACTTGCTAGCTCCAATACAAACAAATAAAATGGTAATTTTTCCATTAATGTAAATTGGATGCAATTCTATAAGTACACCTTTGGCTGATCTATATATATTGATTAAAGTTTAAAATAGTAAATTAGGGTTTAAGTGATAATCTATTGAAAATAGTATTCTGGTGTTTAATAATATCTCTAGTTTAAAGCCCACATCCTCCCCCTACTCTGCTAGGATAATTAAACATGAAATTGAGTTGTTGAAATTTGAGATAAAGTCTTCCTTTTAGTGTTAAATCTATATTATATGATTTGCATGTTATGAATTTACATATTTTTGTATCATCATCTTTAATTGATTTAAGTAAAAAAAAAATTAATTATTGAATTTTTTTTATGAGATTAAATCCTATAAAGACTGTAAAACTCAAGTTTTACTCCTTTAATTCCAACATGTCACATCATTATATTCCATATTATAGAATAGACACAACTACACTCAATCAATTCTAATATCCATTCCCTTTCCCTTTCTCTTTTGTGTGTATGTATTTGTTTCTCAAAAAAGAAAGAAAGTTAATATCTGTAGGGTCAGGATTTGTAGCCCAAACCCAAAATAATGAATTTGTAGAGAGTGGGTGAAAGAGCTGGGTTATTTGTGAATTTAACAATTGTTAACTATAGTCACCGAGAATGACCAACGTAAAAATGCACTTAAAAGCTAAACAAAATGATGTCCGAAGATGAATATTATTGATTGAACAGTGAAAACAATTCTTAAAGCTACAGTAAAATCTTTCTTCCTCTCTTATTCTCTTTTTTCCAATCCCCTATTATTAGAGGCCTCTTCCCTTTATATAGCATCCTTCTCCATCATCTCCATTGTCCACTTATTCTTCATCTACGTATCCACTTGAGTATATGTCCTGTCAAGTATATTCTTTAGCTCTTCGTGAGTGGTGGTAGTTGAGATTACACTGTTCAGGGGTCTTCTCCACATAAATACGGCTAGGAAAGTTGCTGCAGTGCATTAAACACGGTGGTAGCAGCTTTTTCTTTTAGATATTTCTCTGTTCTTATCATCTCCAGGCATGCCCAAAGCTTATCCTTCTCATTGAAGTCGTTAGCAAGATCACTCGAACTTTCCAAATACTTGCTTGATCGAGACTTCTTGTATTCGAGGAGAATGAACTCTTCGGACTACTGGTGCTCTCTTCGAACTATATTCCTCGTTCATTTCTAGGTATATCTCTTCCACACAGATTCCTTCTCAACCACTTTCTTCTCTTCGGACACACAGTAATCTTCAAGTAGGGCCCTAGGCCCAATATATAAAGTTGGGCTTTTACCCCCCACAATATCCATTTGAAAATCCAATTTAATTATGAGTTTATTTAGATGTTATTATGTGTGATATAATGTATTGAGTTTTAAGTTAAAAACTAATGTAACAATCTCTTATTAGATGGTTAAAATATGAATTTTACACTCATTGTGGACATAACAGGGAGTCGCCACCTAATTTTTGCAATGGTCTAGGAATTATATATATATATAACGTCCTCTCGAGGAAGGACCATTGATCTAACTACGAGAGATATGAGTTTGGAGTTAAGGTACGGTCTTAGGAAGGTGTTAAGCACCCAAAACCGTCCAACTCTAAGGTTGGATTCCTCTCATTGTGTCTTATGTCATAACCCTATTAAAGGAACATTCAACATTGCATCTATACTCACACGCTAGCATACATCTAATAATCAACATGGCGTCAATCATCCCAAAACCTAATTACTCATCTATCATTGCATATCACAACCTAAGTATACATCTATCTCATCTCATCCAAGGCAGCAAGTATAACACGATACGATAGAATCAACAAGGCATTGACATCAAGCATATCCCAAATATCCAAGCATAGCATCACATTATTAGCCAAGCATATTCAGGACATTCTGGGCTTTTGCCCTTATTTTTATTTTTATTTTTTTAGCAATTTGTCCTTATTTCGAAACTATATAGGGATATGCCCCTGTTTCAATACTCGATTACTATAAAATCGAGTTTCAATGAAATACTCAATTAGTAGAAAATCGAGTTATGTCTGATTAAACTTTTGCATGGAATTCGAGTTTCAGGAAATCCAGTTCCATGCAAAAAAAATTTTTATAAGTGTGATTGCTCCATATTCAAGGAGACCTATAGTGGTGTTTTTAAGTCCTATAGTGGTGTTTTTAAGCCATATAGTGACGTTTTTAAGCCCTATAGCGGCGTTTTCTTAAAAAAAAAAATTTCCATAAGTCTGATTGCCCCATATCAGGTTTAAGGAGCCCTATAGTGGCATTTTTAAGCCATATAGTGATGTTTTTAAGCCCTATAACGGCGTTTTCCTGCAAATTTTTTTTATAAGTCTGATTGCCCTATACCAGGTTTAGGAAGCCCTAAAGTGACATTTTTAAGCCCTATAGTGACGTTTTTAAGCCCTATAGCGGCGTTTTCCTACAATTTTTTTTTTAATAAGTCTGATTGTCCCATGCCAAGTTTAGGGAGCCTTATAGTGGCGTTTTTAAGCCCTATAGTAGCGCTGTAAAACTCAATTTCCGTAAAATCGAGTTCCATGCATTTTTTTTTCTTTTTTTTTAAAGTTTGATCGGGCATACTCGATTTTCTATGAATCGAGTATTTCATTGAAACTCAATTTTAAGGTAATTGAGTATTGAAACAGGGGCATATCCCTATATAGTTTTGAAATATGGGCAAATTGCTAAATAAATATAAAAAAAAAAAAATTAAGGGCAAAAGCCCAGAATGTCCAGCATATTCATCATGTTCATAAACCATATAATGCTCATCATCCCAATCAAATGCATGTTCATGTAATTATGCATGACTTACCTAACTTATCTCATAGCACCACAACACCTATGCATCAATGCATGTTCATATGCATGTTCATGTGATTCAACCAAGACATAAACTCTAATTATCAATTCAACAATTAAAGCATGTGAAATATGTTATTCTACTAACCCTAGGCCTGACCATGTGAAAATTAGACTCAACAAGACTTAAACAGAGGATTTAGAACTAAGCAAAACAATTAAAATTGCAAGAACCCTAAATTTGTATTTCTGGGCTCGAGTATGTGTACACATACATGAGTATGCATATGCAAGCCTCTAGTATGCGTACACATACATAAGTATGCGCGCGCATACACACCTAGAAATGCAGTTTTAAACCAAGCAACAAAATAATAATCAAAGCAAACCTAACTTGCTTCTAATATAAAACTAAACAACTTAAACTAACAACAAAGATATCAAAGATAAATAAAACAAAAACAATTCCTAAACATGCATTGGATCTAACAACAAACAAGAGCAACACTTAACACATCAAAACATATTCATTAATATACCAAATCATATCAACTTTCCAATCAAAACATGATGAGACAAAACAAAATAAAATCAAACAAAACAAAACATATTTCTAATCGTGAATAATATATAAATTAACTAAGAACAATAAAAACACAAATTATAAAAGAACCAAATCAAGGAAAATTCATGAAGAGGGACTCACCTTGTTATGGAATACAAACTTGATTGATATTTAACCAGCCCCTCAATGTTTACACAACAAGATTCAATGAGATATTAAGGTAAAAGAAGATTTCAATAGTTTATAAGTAATCACAACTCAAAAACAAGATTAGTTTTGAAAAAGTTTTTGAGAAATCAAATTGGGAAAATAGTTTCTACCTTAGAACTAACTAAAGAGAGGTTTGTGTGTGTGTGTGTGTGTGTGTGTAAAAAACATGCAAAGGTGCTGGTGTGTTTTAGAAAAAAGAATTAGGGTTTTAGAGAAAAAGGAAGCTAAAAAATGGCTCTCTCTAGCTAGGGTTTTGATTGGAGGCATAAGATGAGTATTTATAAGTTAAAGTTAGGGTTTTTAGATTTTATAATGATCTTTGGATGTTCTCAAGGTTCCATGGGCCGGCTCACATCAAAACATTATATTTTGGGCTCTTAAAATGAAGTTTTAAAATCTAGAAAATCAAATTGCCTAGTTGGTCCAATTTAAAATAGCCATAACTCGCTCAATTTAAGCTCAAATTAGGCAAAATTTGTGTTCAAATTAAAGCCCAGAATGTCTACTTTCCATTGAGATAAACCTTACTAAAAATTCTTTGTGGATCAAAAGTTATGGCCAATATAGTGAGTAAAGGTCATTTTTCAGCATTGTTTTCAAAGATATTTGAGCACTCTTGAGTTGTAATTACTTCCAAACTGTCAAAATAACTTCAATTACCTTTTATAGACATGTCAAGCTCATTATTGGGATCGGGGGACTAAAGTTTATTAACTGAGTACAAAATAAGGTGTCTATACCCATTTTTACTAAATTCGAACTCTTTATATTATTTATAAATAAATAATATTTATAAATATTGAATCTGGCCAAAGTATGCTTCTACTCGCATAATAGACTATGATGAAGTTGATTGTCTTCTAGTGATTACTTGCTTGGCTCGCCGCTATTTACAAAGTTGACTAGTTTATTATTATTTCATTATGTACTTATTACTTTATTAGTTATTACGATGGGCAGTCCAACTTTGATTCACTTTGGATAATGATTAGTGATGTCTGCCTGGCATGATCTGGTTTCATAAAAAGTAATATATAATAGCCTAATAATAATAATAATAATAATAATTCAGCAAAAAAAAAAAAATAATAATAATAAAAGAAATCCTAGTACAATATTATATATAAAATTCTAAATAAGGGTCCAAAGTTCATTAACTATTTTAATTTTTCTGGTGGAACGTCCTCCATGAATCAAAACAAAACATCCACCCTACTGCTTTGATTCCTATAAGACCATCTAATTCCCTTTAATAGAAATAAATAATTTAAAAACCTAATTGTTTAGTAGTCGATCGAGAGGATGGGCCATCGCCCGTAGGATTCGAATAATAATAATAATAATTAAGTATTAAAGTTTTGTACATTTTTTTTTCCTTATTGCTTTTTAAAATAAGTGATATGTATAAATATAAATATTTGGAATTAGTGGAAACATGACTGATTTCCATAGAAAAATGATTTAATTTTTTTTTGTAAAAATGGTTTTTTTTTTAACGAATTATTTTCCAAACAAATATTTTTTCATAAAAACAAAGAATTAAATAGTTAGATTTACATCTATGATGTATATGATTAATGATAAATATCATTTATTTGTTTCATAATTCAATAAGTACAACAATAGAAGAATCTTAGATGATTTAAATTAACACTCCACTCAAAAAAAAAAAAAAAAAAAAATAAAAAACTGTCTTTGAGCCACAAGGATGATTAAGTTATTTTGTTAAGGTTTTTATTTATTTATTTATTTATTTTAATAAAAAAGGGGCAGAGTTATGTAGTTGTTACGTTCTTAATTAACTATTATAAAAATCATTTAATGGATATATATAAAAGGCGCTGTTCCACTTTTCCACTAAAGTGATAATTATAATTAGGATAAGATTTAAGTACAATACTTAGGTGTTATTCATTAGGTTTCCTTATTAAAATTTTGTCATTTGGATTTTTTCTATGAAAGAAAGTGTATTTTTTAGTTAAGTTGACACATGACTGAAACTTAAAAGAAGAACCTAAAGAACAACACCTAAAATACTGTATCTAAGTTTTATCCTTATAATTAATAGTAAAACATGCCATCATTATCAAACATCTATAATTGATGTCTTTTTTTTTTCTTTTCTTTTTTTAATATATTTTTATTGTGACATGGCATAAACGGGGACCAAATTTAATTTAATTTAAACATGTTGGCAATTTGGTAATGGCCTTCATGAATGAAGATGAATACAGCTGTGGTGCGACTTTGTACAGCTGTTTATTTAGTGGCTATATATGAGTGAGGTTTATTCTACACGAACACATCACCATCGCCTTCTACGAAGGAAATAGAAAAACTCTCACAAGTCACAACCTCTCAAAAAGAGAAGCTATTTGTTTCATTAGCTGCACGTGTGGACAATACTGGGGTTGTAACTTGTCGCCTACCTACTTCCCTCGGTACTGGAAAGAAAAAATCACCCCTTTTTTTTATTAAAAAAATGGTGTGTATATATATATATGGGGAACTGAAAAAAAAAAGATAAGAATTAGACACACGTTGAATTTGTTCGAAATTAAATTAATAAATAGACAAGTATAAATGATTTATAAAAAAATAATAATCTTAGAGCCCAATGTAAACACGATTTTTAGGTAGTAGTGTACTTTGCAACAAATGTGTATATGTCTCATGAGCTTTATGATATAAATTTTGGTTCTGTAATTAGCTCGAAAAAAAGAAGAAGAGCATGTCTGCTTGTACATGCTCTTTTTTAAGAATCTTATTCATTTATTTGGAACATTGAATACACGCATTATGCTTTAAATCTGAACTTTCCCGATCTTTTTTTTTATATTTAATTCGTTGACTTTTTTAATTAATTGAGCAGTCAAAGTTACATTATATTGTTTAAACGTGACCAGTTGAACCCTTATTGTTTTTTAAATGGTCAGAGAGAAAAACTTTTTCCGTGATAGAATAGCTTTCCTAATGGGATAGAGTCATATTACTCCGACTCTGCCTTTCTACTCAGACATTGTTTTATGTTCAAGATTTCTATAATATTTTATGGTTGTCAAACAGTTCCGCGGAGAAGTGTTATCTCAAAGTGAAAACCATCCAAGAAGTAACACAACAAAAGTGCCTACCATTCCAAATGCTTTTCGTTACCAGATATTCCCTCCCTAGTCACTATGCTTTTTTTTTTTCCCTCTTCCGCGTTCAAACTATATGATCAGAATTGAGAATGTCCCGTCCTAGCTTGCATGCACCAACTCTTTTTTTGTTTATTTATTAATTCTTGCTGCCTAGCTCACATATACGCTTGCTATATATAGGAGCATCCTTATCTCACTTCTACTCACTAAATCATCAGGTTTTCAATATTTCATTTTCAACTAGCTTTGAAACGAAAGTAGCTCTAGCTTCAAGTCATCAGCCATGGCCATCCCAAAGGCTTTAATTGCTTCTTTTCTCATTTCTATTCTCGTTATCCATCTTGTTGAAGCTGATCCGACGGTAAACTTAATTTTATCAATCATCTAAAACCTCATATAGTCTCTTTCCTCTTCCTATTGTTTTCTAAAATAAGCATTGAAGCCTAGCTAGCTCTTTCTTTCTAACACGATAATTTGTTGTTGAGTTATGCAGGTGAACGCAGATGCAACAACGGGTTCTCCCAGTAAAAAAATAGGCGAGTTTTATCTTCTTCCATCACTATATATATGTTACATATATGATACAGTTTGATCGAATAATAATAGTTGGCTAATTAAGGTTTTGAATTATATGTTCTGCTTTTCAGATTGTGGAGCAGCATGTAGTGCGAGGTGTCAGTTATCGTCTAGGCCGAACCTGTGCAAGAGAGCATGTGGGACTTGCTGTGCTCGATGTAGCTGCGTTCCTCCGGGCACTTCCGGCAACCGTGATGTATGCCCCTGCTACGCTACCATGATCATCCGTGGTGGCCAACTCAAGTGCCCTTGAAAATATATCTCAGACTTGGTTGCATGCGTTAGTCTTATAAGAGAAGAATGGATGAGAAGTGTCTTAGAAAATAAATTTGCGTACTAAATAGATGCATATCACTTTGTATAAAAGCTATTAAAAGAATGATTTTATTATTTTCTCTTTTATGAAAAAAGAGT
>NW_027070613.1:0-55935 GCF_002906115.3 Quercus suber | reverse complement strand
TTAAAAAAGGCTATTAAAAGCAGCCTGAAGTACAGTAGTGATATCTAGTGGAAGTTAAATTAATGTATTTTCAAAGTTTGAAAATGTGTTGAAAACACAAGAGCTGTTTAGACCCCCAAATCAAAGTTACGGTTTGTTGATTTTACACTAACTTAATACTAAGTGCGGAATAATGTAAACACAAGTGATAAGCAAGAGAACTACTCTAATCCATATTTAAAGTAACACAGCAGTAAAAATGAAATGAACAAGTGTAGGGAAGAGGAATGCAAATACAGATAACACCGAGACGTATTATCGAAAAGGAAACCGAAGAACTCGACGAAGAACCTCTCCGTCGCCCTCCAAGCAGAAAATCGATCCACTAAACAATCAGTTGGGATACATGGATGAGCAAGAGACCCTCCAAGCCTAATCTACCCTCTGTACTTAAACCCTCCAAGCTCTCCACTCATAAATAAGGCTTCTCGGAACTGTGTCTTGTCTAGTACTCCGGATCCCACAATAAGCTCCATGTTGCATCTACCATCATAGGCTTCTTCCAATGCTTCCCAGTAGCTCCAAAACACTCTCTACACTCTAATAGGGTGTGGGTTTTGTTTGGGTACAATTCCCTCAAGGTATGTCAATGGAGAGAGATGGAGAAGAGGCTACAATGATTTCTCACTAAGGATGACTAGCTCTCTCCTCAAAAAGATGGTGTGTGTTATAGAAAAAACTATCTAGGGTTTTCTGAATGAATAGCCTCCTCTAATTTGTGGGTAATAAAGGTATATATAGTATGGGTGAAGGGTAAGAAAGTCACACATTAAAATCCTCCAAGCAGAATGTTCATGACTGTCTCGCGGGAAGGCCTTACCCGCGAGACACTCACGAAAATGACAGTCTGGCACGACTCTTCAACTCTAGTCATGTGCTCCTCACATGGCTTTTTCGCAGGTTAGCTTCTCGTAAGCTTCTTGCGAAATCCACAAATTCTTCATTTTAGCATGAGTTTTCACCAACTTCATACTAAACCCAATACAATAAAATCCTACAAAATACAAAAAATAAATTAAAGCAAATACAACACTTTTTGTCATGGAATAAAGCCAACATAAAAATAGTTGTAAATCACAACTTTATCAATTTTTGAAATGCAACGTCTTTCTTCTATAAAAAAAAAAAAAAAAAAAAAAAAATTCCATTGGTTTCAAGTGTTGGAAATGCACTCACAATGAAATTATCATTGGAGTATCATTTGAAGTGCAAGTCAAACCACTCCATGAATATTCAATTGGGACACATGGGTCGGCTTGCTAGTCTTCTCTAGAGATCCTTAATGTTTGTTTGATGTCCATGATAGCAGCAACTGTTGTTTATAAGAAATATTACTTAAGATTAATAAATTATTATCATTCAGGATAAAATTTGAAAGGAGGGATTAGAATATTTGTTATACAATATGTCTTTTTCTTTTTCTTTTTTGTTTTCTACTACTATAACTTTTGTGTTACAGGTTTTGCCATAATTCTATTTTTTGTTTCAAGTTTAGCTACAAATTGTTAAATTATACGTTATTAGCAACGTAATGTGTTATACCATGTTGTATATATAGACGACTAAGCCCTAGATTACTAGTACAAGTAGGAATAGGCTTGGGCCTATTACATTGGGCTAATATATGTCTAATATATATCTCTAACACCCCCCCTCCAACCTCAAGCCTTCATCGAGCTTCCATCTTGAGTTTGAGGGGAGGGGGGTGTTAGAGATATATATTAGACATATATTAGCCCAATGGCTCTGATACCATGTTAAATGCATTATTATTAACAAACGCGGTGTGTTATACCATGTTGTGTATGCTACAGTGGATGCGGAAAGGGAAGCGTAGAATAGGAACACTAAGAATACGAGGGTTACGTGGTTCAGCCTTGTTGGCCTACATCCACGGAGGAATCCCTTAAGGGTTACATCTTTATTGTATAAGAGTGTAGTGCAATAACCTATGTTACAATGAACTCTAACATGAGTATATATAGGCAACTAAACTCTAAACTACTAGTACAAGCAGGATTGGGCTTGGGCCTATTACATTGGGCTAATATATGTCTAACATATATCTCTAACACAAATTATGTCATCAATTAAATGCTTAAATTTTAATTTTTTGTAATATAAAATTATGCATAAAAAATAAGTTTATGGATCAAACTACTATGTTCTTAACATGCATGTCAACTTTTGTGCCAATAAAATGTACATTTTATTCAAATGTTAACAAAAAAATATCATATTTTATGAGAAAGGAATAATTCAATACATATGAACTTTTTATGAGAAAGGAATGACTCAACATTATGAATTTTATTTCTTAACATTATGAATTTATTCAGATATTATTCTTTCATAAAAAGATTGTATAAAACACAACAGGAGAAATTGTCATACAACGAGAGTTTAAAGACTTCTCTTTTATACTAAAAAGAAAAATAAAATTACACTTTTTAGATTGTCTTTATGACAAACTTTATAGCAGTTTTAAATATTCTCATTTATGAAAAGCCTATCATTTGTTCGCTCATGTATCCCTCAATGTTTCCATTCAGCTTTTGTTTTGTTTAGGTCAAATCAGAATAAATTTATGCTAATCTCAAACTTTTAAATACTTTAAAAAGAAAAAAAGAAAGAGAATAATTAGATAAAGGTACATACCATCTCTTGAGTTGTTGGTTTGTGTAGATAAAACTGAGGAATTACGACGTAAAGCTCAAACGCGTTAAGGATGGAAGGAAGGTCAGACCCTGTTGTTGCATTAATAACAAAATTAAACTGCCCCCCATCGAATATTCGATTGAGACATATGGACAATGGCTTTAAGTAGTCAAGAGTTATAGGTTCTGAGGTATATCTTCCCCCATTCATATCAATAATGAATTCTCTTTTCTTTCCTTGCGTGAGTTTTGCAATTTCAGCAAAGTGAAAGCAAACATAAATTTCTCTAGGGAGCTCCGTGTTAGAATAACTTAAGGAATGGTAACCACTAGATGGTTGGACGGCAGTTCTCAATACTTCTGATGGTAGTTGATAACTATCATTGTTGTTTTGTATGTCGGAGGTATTGATCGGAACTGAGTTTGACAACGCAGTTCTTGTATACCACAAGCGATCATAAACATCGTTCTTGTACCTTAGATAAGACATGGAAAAGTTGATTGTCACGTTAAAATTTCAGAGACAAGACATTTTAAAAAACAATGTTCAAATTTGACATAATGTGAACAACATATATAGGGTAAAATATAAGAAACAGTGAAACACCCCGAATTATGAGTTTATACAATAATATCGATCCCTTTTCCTCTAGACCCCCAACTAGTTTGTGCATCTAAATTTACTTTTTTTACCTTATATAAGTCTTTAATTTTAGGAGTATTTAGGGCATATGTTCTAACAACATATAATAAGTATTAATGACTCTTTATTTATTTATTTATTTTAATTTTTTTTATATCTGAAATAAGAATTTTATTCTAACATAATCTAAATGTATATGTATGTAAAACTCCCTCATGGAGACTTAAACCTCTACCCTTACCCCTTACGCCCTGCAAGCACTGATATTGATCTAAGTATTAATAACTACATTTAAAATTATTACAATAACACTCATTTAAAGTATTACTGTCTCTCTCTCTCTCTCTTTTCTTTTCCTTTTTTTTTTTTTTTTTCCCTAATGTTCAATTTGTTTTTTGCCAAATATAACCCATCCATTTTAGGAGTATTTAGACTTTAGAGCATATGTTTCTGAAAATATTTAAGTAAGTAAATCTCTTTAGAAAGTTATTTTTATTTCCTTAAAAGAATTACTTTTTTTGATAGATAGAAAACTTTTTATTTCTTTTTAGGCTTACAACTCATTTTCATTTTGCATGTACAGCTTTTGATTTAGGGATATGTGAATGCATAAGTTTTATTTTGTTCAGAAAAAGTGCTATGAATTTTATGGTAAAAAATTTGGGACATATTCTATCTTTGTCATTCATTAATATATATTTTCTCATAATTTTTATTATTATAATATTTCTCTTATATTATATTGCATAGTTTAAGGCATATTAAAGTGATATAACTTGTCTCCTGGAAAATTTTTCTACCTCTATCACTCTAGTAGGGGAGAAATTATAATATTTTAAGGATGGACCACGTTATTTGTCTACTATTCTACTAAAAGATTCCTGTCTTTTTAAATTATTGAGCTAGAAAAAAATTTTAAACAAACACTAACTACTAACTCAGCAATTTTAAACATGTGAAAATTTTATAGTAGAATGATGGACAAGTACCATAAACTACCGTGAAAACTGTATAATTTAATTTTTTCTGCAATAGAGTATTTTAGCCAACAATAAATAAATAGAAACCAAAGATAGAGAAAGAAAAATGAAGATCAAAAGAATTTTCAAATAGTGTTAAGTGACTTTTTGTGGGTAGAGAACAAATTGAATATTTTTAAAAGTTTTGATATATAGTTAGCTTTGAGCCAAACCTCAGGTGATAAGTGTAAACTTGTCAGTGATGTTCGTCGGATGGAGCTAATCCCTTTTTCCTTCCTGTTGTGCACACCGGTGTGGTGCCTGCCACAACGCCTCCGATGCCAAAGTTAGAATATAGGATCTTCTTTGTAAGAAAAGTAAAATGAACAAAAAAGAGCAAAAATGAACAGTATTCTTTCTTACTTGTCTCTCTTCCTCCTTCGTGGGAGTGTATGGGTTTTATATCTGCTCTCATCGTCCCTAGCCGATGGAGGAGTTATGGAGGTCTTAATGCTCCATTGGGTAACGCTTCAAGACTGTGTAATGAGGTATCAATGTCTCCAAACGGTTCGTACAGTTGGAAGTGTAACCGTTCAGTTGACTGCATTAAAGGGACTGAATTTCCTCGTCAGTACCATGGCCTTCTGTGCTGCTCGTCCTGGGGACGTTCTCGTCCGTATGAGGACGATCATTCTCATAGATGGCTTCGTCAGTGCTTATTTACCTCGTCATCTGCCCCCCGATTCTGTGTTCGTCGACTTAATGACGATCACGGAATGTGAAGGGTTACATGATGTAAAGTGACTCTTGGGGTTCCGCTCCGTATTAAGTGCGAAGCGGCGGCGCTTCACAGATCGTGGCCTACGTGGCGAGTGCTGATTGGGGCAATTAATGTTTGAGGTAATGAAACTATTGGGTTTCCCGCCGACCTTTCCGTTTTTCGAGCTTTTCTTTTTAACTTCCTTCTCTTTTCATTCTTCTTCTTTACTTTTCTGTCATTTTCTTCTAGTTTTCTCCTGTTATTTCTCTCTGAGCTGATACATTGGCCAAGCAAAGCTTTCCCATTCTGCCACTGATTGAGGTATGCTTCTATTTCTCTTTTCCTCATTTCTTTTTATGTTTGCAGTGCTGTCCCTGATTTTTCTATTGTTTCTGTTTCTTTTCATTTTTGGTTTTTCTGCAACTCAGTTGGTTTTTGTTCTTTCTCGAGTTTTGGTTGGGTTTTCATGGTTGGTAGTTCTGAGGTTAGAACTGTTTGTCCCTCAGTTTCTTTTTTCTTTGCGCGTTTAGGAGGGGCTTTAGGCAATTTCTCTGATTTTGGGGATTTTGTTTTTGAGGGTAGTGGCCTTAGGGTGGTGTTGGTCGAATTGTTGCCCTTACTTAAGCAATCAGTTGATTGGTTTGAAGGTTTGGTGAGTGGGAAGAACGTTATGTCCAAGGTTAGATCCAGCGATCTCGAGACTGGGTTGTCGTCTAGTGGCAATCCAGTGGAGGGAGAAACGGCCGTTTCTTCCCCTCGGGTCGTTAGGGCTTTCTATGCTCTGGATGAGGTTTGTGGTCTAGACGCAGAGACGGTGGCTAGGTTTAGGGATAGGTTTCAGTTCCCGGAGAGAGTTCGAGTTCGTCGTCCTACTGACGAGGACAGGGCCTGTCACTTCTTCCCGGGTGAGGTGTGCTTTTATGAGGCTGCCTTTACCTGTGGACTTAGATTCCCCGTCCACCCCTTCTTCATGGAGCTCCTGGGCTATTTTGGGATCGCTCCTGGGCAGCTGATGCCTAATTCCTGGAGAATAGTAGTCAACTGTATGGAGATATGGTTGGCTGCGAAGGGGACATGATTAAGGTGGGTGAACTCGTCCATCTTTATCGCTTGAAACAGTCAAAGGAGTATGGGTATTATGAGCTGGTTCCTTGGGAGAGAAGGGCCAGGATTATTAGAGGGTTGCCTTCGTCCTTCAGGTATTGGAAGTCGAGATTTTTCTTTGTGTCCGGGGACGACTTTGAGACTCCCTCCAGTCCGGAATGGGGTGACATTCCAAGATTGCTTCGTCGGTGGGCAACCCCGACCTTAGGTGCGTCAGTTTCCTTCCTCGTCGTTTTTAGCTTTGTGGTATTCATCTGTTTGTGGTCGTCATAACTTTTTTGTTGTCCTCTCTTTGCAGTGAAGAGACGGCCTAAGCTCAAGAACAGGTACAAGGAGCGTGTTGAACAAGCAATTGAATACGCTCAGACGATCGAAAACTGGGACGACCTGGTAGACCCGAGGACGTTGGCCTTCTACAACCTCGGTCCAGATCCTTCCCCTTTCGTTCTGCGCAATATAGATATTGAGGGAAAAAAGAGTAAGTGTTGAGTTCGTCAGTGATCCTCTTCTTTTTTTTTTTTTTTTTTTTTTTTTAATGTGTTGCCCTCTTCTCTGGCAGAGATGACGACGAAGTTCAACAAGGACCTCTATGCCAAGATGAGATCGAAGAAGGGCAAGCCGTTGTCCAATATCGGCAAGAAGACGGTGCGCGTCACCAGGAGGGGTGTCCCCGTCGCCCTAACTGCTTCCGTCCACCCGATCGTCTCTGTGGGGGAGACGACGAGGACAGCTTCTCCAACCGCGTCGCTGGAAGAGATAGGTGGCACCCCTGCTTCGAAGAGGCCACGTCTCTCTGACAAAGGAAAAGAGAAAGAGAAGGCTGATTCTCGTCAGTCAACCATATGGAATGACGAGAAAATGGCGGTGGATCGAGCCCATGAGTTGGTGACTGCCGCCGATTTAAAGGCCTTATCTGGTGTCCCCCTCGGTGGGGTAGCTGCTGGCCACGTCCATAAAATCATCCAGGTGCTTCGTCATTTTTTTTTTTTTTTTGAGAAAAATTCTAACTCTTTCGCAGGTGCTGGGAGAGAGTCTTCATCTTTCCTCTGAATACCTCGTCCAGGAGGCTAAGGTGGCATCCCTGACTTCTAGGGTGGAGGCATTGGAGGCAGAAAACTCGGGCTTAAAGAAGGACCTTATCGAGTCGATGGGCACAACGAATACTCTAAGGGAGCAGGCCAAGAAACTTTCTGAAGACCTTAGGGTGGAGCGTCAGCTGAACATCGAGAAGGATGATCAGATCGTGGCTGCCAAAGAGAGCCTCAAAACAATCGCTGCGAGATCGGTGGCAACCTTTCAAACCACTGACGAGTACAACACTGTGCTCTTCAGTTGGTACTTCAAGGGTTTCGAGCTTTTAAGGAGATATCTCGTTAAACACCCTTCGGGAGTAAACATGGAGGCACTTGATCTGGAGGAGGTGGATCAAGAGATGGCTGCTGACGAGGTGGTTCAATCATCTGCCACTGAGGCTGAGGCTCCAGCTGACGCTCCTGACGACGCTGCCCGCACTGAGGATGCCCCTGCTGATGATTCGACTGGACGAGTTTGAGACTTAGAAAAAATCCCTTTAAAAATTTCTTTCTGTTGTGGTGCCCGTTGTGTTTTGGGCTTTTTTATTTTTGTAAATCTATTTGCCAAACAATCTTTTTATTTTGGGAACAGTATCTTTAGCCCAGCATTTATGGGCTTTTAGTTGTAGAAACAATGGGCCTTTTTTAGCCTCTGAATTTTAATCTTATTTCTTACCCATACTTGTGATTGCCCGTTCCTCTTTTGTTTGATGCATGTTTGTAATTTGTCTTCGCCTAGGCAGGTTTTTTAATACTTAGCCGTTTCTGTCTCTTTAGTGATCTTCGTGGGTGACTTACATCCGTCTAGGCAGAATTTCGTCGCTTAGTCTTTTTAATCACTAAGTAATCTTCGTCATTGACTTACATCCGTCTAGGCGGAATTTTGTCAACTAACCTTCTTCGGCTTTTTAATCACGAAGTTATTTTCGTCATTGACTTACATCCGTCTAGGCGGAATCTTGTCAATTGGCCTTCTTCGGCTTTTTAATCACTCAGTGATCTTCGTTATTGACTTACATCCGTCTAGGCAGAATCTTGTCAATTAGCCTTTTTTGGCTTTTTAATCACTCAGTGATCTTTGTCATTGACTTACATCCGTCTAGGCGGAATCTTGTCAATTAGCCTTTTTTGGCTTTTTAATTACTAAGTTATATTCGTCGGTAACTTACATCCGTCTAGGCGGAATCTTGTTACTTGGCCACATTTTTGGCTTTTGTAAGTTTCCCCGGGTATGTTCACACATAAATATTGGCTGAATAATTTCTATATTGATTATAACTGATGGACATGTCTTTTCATTACATCTATTGATGGTACTTCTTCAAGTGTTTGATGTTCCATGGTCTCGGGAGCCTTTGTCCGTCTAAGGTCTCCAGGTGGTAGCTGCCTTGTCTGGAGTAGTGAATGACTTTGTATGGCCCCTCCCATGTGGGGCCAAGCTTTCCTTGGGCTAGATCTTTGGTTGCTTGGGTCACTTTGCGTAGGACGAGGTCCCCTATATTGAGTCTTCTGAGTTTCACCCTCATGTTGTAGTAGTCTGTCGTCTTTTTCTGGTACTCCGTCATCTTGCTGAGTGCTTTGTCTCTAACTTCGTCGAGGCAGTCTAGGTCAACTCGTAGCAGGTCGTCGTTTTCTTCTTCGTTAAATGCCTCTCTCCTGGTGCTCGTTATTCCCACTTCGACGGGAATCACTGCTTCGGTTCCGTAGGTGAGTCTGAAGGGGGTTTCCCCCGTTGGGGTTCTAACCGTCGTTCTGTAGGCCCACAAGACGTTGGGGAGTTCTTCTGGCCAGGCTCCTTTCGCATCGTCTAGCTTGGTCTTTATGATCTTGAGCAACGTGCGGTTCGTCACTTCCGTTTGTCCATTCGCTTGTGGGTGGCCGGGTGACGAGAACTTGTTCTTGATGCCTAAGCCCGAGCAGAAGTCCCTGAAACTCTGGCTATCGAATTGTCGTCCGTTGTCCGATATGATCGTCTGTGGTATCCCGAACCTGCAAACTATATTCTTCCATACAAACCCCTGGATTCGGGCCTCGGTGATGGTTGCCAATGCTTCTGCTTCAACCCACTTAGTGAAATAGTCAATAGCAACCAGTAAGAATTTTACCTGACCTTTGCCCTGAGGTAGTGGGCCGACGATGTCGATTCCCCATTGCGCGAACGGCCATGGAGATGTTATCGTCGTCAGCTTTTCTGATGGTAGCCTCTGAATGTTCCCGAACCTCTGACATTTGTCGCATCTTTTCACGAACCTTGCTGCGTCCTCTTGCATGGTTGGCCAGAAGAAACCTGCTCGGGTAATTTTTCTTACCAGAGATTTTGGGCCTGCATGATCTCCGCAGATCCCTTCATGAACTTCTCTCAGGACGTACTCGGCCTCTTCTTCGTCCACACACCTCAAGTAAGGCATTGAGAAGCCTCTTTTGTACAAGGCATCATTAAGGATTGTGAATCTGGCGGATCTCTTCTTTATCTTCTTTGCTTCGTCTGCGTTTTGGGGTAGGTGGCCATCCTGAAGGAATGATATTATGGGTGTCATCCAGTTATTTGTGCCTTCGACTGTGAGTGTTGAAACTTCTTCTATGCTGGGGTTTCTCTGTATCTCCATCATCAAGTCTGCCCTTGGATCTGTCTCTTCTGACGAGGCTATCTTCGAGACTTCGTCTGCAGCCATATTCTGACTTCTCGGAATTCGGACGAACTCCACTTTTTCGAACTCTTGAATCAAGCGTTTCGTCAATCTGAGGTACCTCTGCATTCTTTCCTCTTTTGCTTCGTATTCTCCTCTGACCTGCCCAATTATTACCTTTGAATCGTTCTGGACTAATAGGTTCTTAGCCCCGAGCTCTCTTCCAAGCCTCAGACCTGTTAGAATCCCTTCGTATTCAGCTTCGTTGTTGGTCGCCGGGAATCTTAGCCGTACCCCGTACTTTAGTATCTCACCCTCGGGAGTGGTTATGACGACCCCTACTCCTCCCCTTTTCTGTGTTGACGAACCGTCAGTCTGCACCATCCATGTTTCATCCCCGGTGGCAGGGCTCGGCTCGTCTGGACAGGTGAACTCGGCGATGAAGTCAGCTAGAGCTTGTGCTTTGATGGCCGTCCTGGGATGGTATTCCACGTCGAATTGGCTGAGTTCGATTGCCCATTGGACCATCCTCCCTGCTGCTTCGGGCCTGTTCATAGACTTCTTAATGGGTTGGTCCGTCATTACCACTATCGGGTTTGCCTGGAAGTATTGCCTGAGCTTGCGCGAAGCTACTATCAACGCAAACGTGATTTTCTCGATCTTTGGGTACTTGAATTCAGCTCCTTGGAAGGCTTGACTAACATAGTAGACTGGGAGCTGTTTCCTGTTTTCTTCTCGTATTAAGGCTGCACTAACGGCCGTAGAGGAAACGGCCAGGTATAAATAAAGGTTTTCACCTTCTTTGGACGGGCTCAAGAGCGGTGGGTTGCTGAGGTAGCGCTTCAGCTCTTGGAAGGCCGCTTCACATTCGTCAGTCCATTCGAAGGCCTGCTTCAGGGTCTTGAAGAATGGCAAGCACTTGTCCGTTGCTCTGGACACGAACCTGTTAAGCGCTGCAATCCGTCCCGTCAGCTTCTGGACTTCCTTGACGGACTTAGGCGATGCCATATTGAGTATGGCATGTACCTTCTCAGGGTTTGCTTCTATTCCTCTCTGGGACACCATGAACTCGAGGAATTTTCCGGAGGCGACACCGAAGACACACTTACCAGGGTTCAACTTCATTTGGTATTGCTTAAGGGTGTCGAATGTCTCCTTAAGGTCGTCCAGATGCTCCAGTTCCTCCTTGCTCTTGACGAGCATGTCGTCGACGTAAACTTCCACATTCCTGCCTATTTGTTTGACGAACATTCTGTTTACTAGCCTTTGATAGGTTGCTCCGGCATTCTTCAGACCAAAGGGCATTACCTTATAGCAGTAGAGTCCCTGACTGGTGATGAAGGCGGTCTTGTCCTGATCCTCGTCAGCCATTTTTATCTGGTTGTACCCTGAGAATGCATCCATGAATGTTAACAACTTATGCCCGGCCGTAGAGTCTACTAGCTGGTCTATCCTAGGGAGCGGGAAGCTGTCCTTTGGGCAGGCCTTGTTCAAGTCTGTGAAATCCACGCACATTCTCCATTTTCCATTTGCTTTCTTTACCAGGACGACATTGGCCAGCCAGTCTGGATAGTATACCTCTCTGATAAAGCCTGCAGTCAGGAGTTTGTTTACCTCGTCAGCAATTGCTTGGTCCCTTTCTGGCGCAAAGGTTCTTCGTCTCTGCTTGACGGGTCTTTTTTCGGGGTCTACATTCAGTTTGTGTTGAATAACTTCTGAAGATATACCTGGCATGTCGTCATGGCTCCAAGCAAAGACATCCAAGTTCTCCCTGAGAAATTGAATGAGTCTCGTCCTCATTTCAGGACTTAACATCGTCCCTATTTTGGTTGTTTTCGTTGTTTCCCCTTCGATTAATTCCACTACTTCCAGTGCTTCCGCTTTTTCTTCCTCTTCTTCTTCTACGATCCACGTGTGGTTCTCCTTAGCTGCTAAAACAGCTTGATAACACTCTCGAGCTAGAACTTGGTCTCCTTTTACCTCACCAACACCGTCATCTATTGGAAATTTCATCTTCAAGCAGTACGTGGATGTGGACGCCTTCCACTTGTTGAATGCTGGCCTTCCGATGATGACATTATATGATGACGGACTGTCAACTACTAAAAAGTCTACCTGACGAGTTAACTGTTTTGGGTCCGTCCCTACTGTGACCGTTAGCGTCACTATTCCTCTAAGATACACCATGTCACCGCTAAAACTGACGAGCGGAGAGTCAAATGGACGAAGTCTGTTGGGATCCAGCTTCAACTGTTGGAATGCGGAAAAGTAAATGATATCAGCAGAGCTACCATTGTCCATGAGGACCCTCTTTGTGTTGAACCCTTTTATAGTGAGCTTTATAACCAAGGGGTCATTGTGTGGCTGTTTCACTCCTCGGGAGTCACTCTCGTTGAAGGTCATATCCTGATCAGTTCGTCTCTGCTTTGGCAGATGTGTCACGTGGACGCTATTCACTTGTCGTTGATGTGTTTTCTTGAGTGATTTGAATGAGCCCCCAGTGGTAGGACCCTCGGCGATCGTCTGTATTTCCCCGACTATGTTTTGAGGGGGTTGTGATTGACGACCGTCGTTCCTGGAGGAGGACCCCTGTTGGCGTTTGTTTTCTTCTCCGAATTTGCTGTGTTCCCCCTTCTTTACGAATTTCTGCAACTTCCCCCTCCGTATCAACTCTTTTATCTGCTCTTTGAGATCCCTACAATCTTCAGTGTAGTGGCCGTGATCTTTATGGAATCGGCAGTATTTACTTTTGTCGCGGACGTTGGGAGATGAGTGTAGTGGTCGTGGCCACTTAAGATAATGCTCGTCCTTAATCTGCGCTAAAATTTTGTCAACAGGCATAACGAGAGGGGTGAATTTTACCGTTCTTGGATTTTTGTCGTCCTTCCTTCTGACTCCGTCACTGATTCGACGATCTGGACGGTCTCGCTTCTGCCCTCTGCGATCATCTTCTTTCCTTCCTTTGTCCCTTGGTCTATCCTCGTCCTTGATAGCAGCCAATGCGTCTTCGGCGTTCATGTACTTCTGCGCTTTGAGGAGCATTTCAGCCATCGTCTTTGAGGGGTTCTTTGCGAGTGAACTGACGAGATCCCTGGACCTCAGCCCTGCCTTGAAGGTTGTCAGCTGCATCATATCGTCGGCTTCGTCTACTTCCAGTGTTTCCCTCGTGAAACGTTGTACATATGACCTCAAGGTTTCTTTTTCTCCCTGCCTGACGGTGAGCAAGTGGTCAGCGGTCCTCTTTGGTCGTTGTCCTCCAATAAAGTGGCGTAGGAAAGCGTTGCTCAACTGCTCGAACGTATCGATTGACGATGTTGGCAACTTTGTGAACCACTCTCGGGCAGCCCCCCTGAGTGTAGTAGGGAAGGAGCGACACAAGATTTCATCTGGGGGCTGTTGAAGTCCCAGGGTCGTCTTGAAGGTGTTTAGATGATCTTGAGGGTCCTTCAGCCCGTCGAAGGGCTCGAGCTGAGGTAACCGAAATTTCGACGGCACTGGGCAGTCGAGAACCACTGTTGTGAAGGGTGAATCCGTTGCCCGGACCATCCGATCCACACTCCGCTCTGTTTTCTCTTTGATGGCGTTTCTTAGTTCGTCGATCTCCTTCCTCATCTCCCAAAGAATATCTGAATTTTGCTCGACGGGAGTGTTGGGCCTTCGATGGTCACTTCTTCTGTTGCTATCCCCCTCATCTTCCTGATTTCCCTTCGAACGATTTTCCTCTTGCTGAAGCCGTAATCTCAATTCTTGGTTTTGCTTAGTTAGTTCTTCAATGGTGGCTGCAAGGGTTTGAACTTGCTGAGCCAGGGTTGCAGCATCTTGATTAGACTCCATCTTGAAAAGAACAAGAACAGGGAACCACTATTTCCAGTCTGAACACGAAAACAATGTCGATTCCCACAGACGGCGCCAAACTGATAAGTGTAAACTTGTCAGTGATGTTCGTCGGACGGAGCTAATCCCTTTTTCCTTCCTGTTGTGCACACCGGTGTGGTGCCTGCCACAACGCCTCCGATGCCAAAGTTAGAATATAGGATCTTCTTTGTAAGAAAAGTAAAATGAACAAAAAAGAGCAAAAATGAACAGTATTCTTTCTTACTTGTCTCTCTTCCTCCTTGGTGGGAGTGTATGGGTTTTATATCTGCTCTCATCGTCCCTAGCCGTTGGAGGAGTTATGGAGGTCTTAATGCTCCATTGGGTAACGCTTCAAGACTGTGTAATGAGGTATCAATGTCTCCAAACGGTTCGTACAGTTGGAAGTATAACCGTTCAGTTGACTGCATTAAAGGGACTGAATTTCCTCGTCAGTACCGTGGCCTTCTGTGCTGCTCGTCCTGGGGACGTTCTCGTCCGTATGAGGACGATCATTCTCATAGATGGCTTCGTCAGTGCTTATTTACCTCGTCATCAGGTATAGTTTGTGTACTTTGACGTTTTAAATAAAAAGAAAATCAAAGAACAAAATTGTAACTGATTTACCTAAGAAATTGCTTTTGTTGACCTGTGGGGGTTCCAAGGTCGACTCGCCAACTGGATGTTAACGCTCCAAAGTCAAACGGAAAAGGGTCTTGTGCAGAGGACGTAGCTCCAAGGCAGAAATAAAAGGTATTCCAGACCCAGTGTTTATGAAACATACGAATATGATTGTTATTGAAACTAAAAACTAAAAATATTGTAATAAAATAATTTTTAAATGTGTAAATAGTACTGGAAAAAAAAAAATCTGAAAATGCAGAGGGGAAAGTGGACGCCGAATCCAAACAGCCACGATGTCTGACGTGGGAACATGAATCACATCGAAAAGCCTCACCTGATCGAGATCGAGATCCAATGTGAACATATAATTAACCCCGACATACACGTCGAAGTTTGGAATTTTATTCTTGTTGTCATAATTTCCATAATAAAAGATAAAATTAATGAGATACTATTTTTGCCTTGTTCAGGTTTCAAAGTGTAACAATCCTTTTTTCCTTGTGGAAAGCTTCTCAGGTTTCTTGCTAGCCGCCCAATATCCGGATTTGTATCGTAGTGCTCGGCGGATATGTTGGAATTTGTCCCAGTGTCTATAAAACCTGTATCTGAATTGTAGAATATACCAGTGCCATCATCCAACATCCAAGTAATCTTTGGTTGCCCCACAATCAATGCTTATGAATCCTAGATATATAATGCCAAAGAAGAGAGAGATATATAAATTTAGAACATACCAAACAACATTGAAAAGACAAGAAGAATTTGAGTTTGAAATTCAAAATAATTAAATTTTAAAAAAATGCTATATATTAAAGCTTTCTAATTGCAGTGAAAAATTTGAAGGAAAGTACATGATAAGAAACTACTCATATTCTGCTATGTAATGGAATCTCTCTCTCTCTCTCTCTCTCTCTCTCTAAAATATTAAGTATATATGTTTTGTTTACTTCTAGTATATATACAAATTACATTGTATTGATGCATGAGTTTGACTTATCTCTAGTACTTTTTTAATTGAAATCTCTTTTTGTTTTAATGAAAAACTGTCACATCATCCACCCACCCACTACCACTTATCATTGTATATTTAAAATAAAATAAAATGTCCAGTTAAAAAAAGTATTGAAAGTAAGCTAAATCTTTGATGCATAACTTTGTTATTATTATTAAACCCACTACCACTCTATTATGTAGAGTGGCTTGAATTCTCCCCCACGGATTGACCATAGACATTCTTTGAATTGTTTCCTAAACTCAGAACAACATAGCTTGAACTCGGACCTGAACTTTGATAGTAGCATTCCCATAATGTTGAGGTACGTGGTTTCCACTCATGAAAAGAATAAATAGATTTTGCCATTTTAAAACACCAATGAGAGAGAGTGTGTGTACTGGTTTGTATAAATCCTAATCATTAAGATGGCAAGATTCTCTATGCGTGAGTATGTAATATTAACTTAGCATCGATTGCTAGAGAATAAAAAGAAAAAAAAAAGAAAAAAAAGAAAGAAAAAAAAGAAAGAAAGTGCAAAGCAGTGTGATCATAATTGAAAGCTTCTTTTCATAAAATAATAATAATAATAATAATAACAGCAACAAAATAAAAGCTTCTGCCTTCGCAATATCTGTGGCAACAAGCAAGCATGTCTAAAGGCTACTAGGCTAGTTCCTGAAGAAAGGTTGGAAAAAAAAATGGTAGCTTTAAGATTAAGGGTCTTTGTTAATGGGGTCTTAGGATCTTTATTAATGGACTATTTAAAAAAATTAATACAATTTTTATGTGAAATATAATAAGTTTTTTTTTTTCATAAAATATTTTTGAAAGTATTTCATAAATCAATAATCTTAAGATCAATAACATACCTGGAGCAGGATCAACAAGTTTTCTTCCTGCATGTTCATTGCTTCCTTGAGCTAGTTTCCAATTGCCAAGAGTACCAATCACCATAACACGGACAACCCATGCTTTTAGAACCGAAATTGATTCACCCATGCTGGTCTTTATTAATGGCGTATCATGCTCATCTACTCAGAAGGAAGATAAATAGCACTTTAGGGCAAACGAATTCCGAATTTGGATGGAGATATTCTTATCCACGTATCTCCGTCCTTTATTCATCTCTCTTCGCAGTTAGCACATGATGGAAAAGGAAAAAAAATAAACAAACAATTGACTTATGTACAGGCCCCCGTTGACTGATTAATGATTTAGGCGCCGTGAAAGTCCCGTCGCTTGTTCTCTCTTCAGTTCATTGTCCCTATAGCCTATAAGTCAACCTTTCCCTTTGGACACGGCTCGAGTCTGGTGTTCTAGAAAATTAGATACTATATGGTCACATGTTTTAAGGAAAAAAAAAAAAATATATATATATATATATATATATATACCATACGGTCACATGTCTACATTGTATTGGAAACGCACTAAATCTAGGCCTTTCTTTTGAAGCATTTGTATTAACTTGAATAAAATTTTTGTCTATTTTAGTATAAAAAAATTTTACTTTTATTATATACACATTACTCTTCAAAATGTGCCTTTTTTTTTTTTTTTTGAAAGTTTCAAAAATACCAATATTAGATCCTATTTTACACCTATTTTATTATTAAATTATTAATTTTTTTATTACTCTCTCAAATCATCTCTTGAGTAAAAAAGTATTAAAAAAGATTTGTATGTAAATAATAACTATAAATATTTACAAAAATTTAAATCTAACACATTTATTTAAATGGACTGATGTGAGAGATTTTTGAAATTGAATTGTGAAAATTTATTCCTTATGCTATTATATATTGACTACATGTTTATAATGCCGTCTGCTATACTTGTTTTAGAAATCTTTTATATATATATATATATATATTTATAAAAACCAAATATAAAATGTGTAAATGAACGGTGTATCTTTTTTATAAACACATAATCATATTCAATCCCTAAAAAGAAAATGAATAAATAAAAGCAAAAAAAAAAAAAAAAAAGGAGTAAAAATACTAAAAAACTTTCTTAGGACGGCGGACGGTAAAATTGATGGGATCTTATCCTTTCAATACTGGCAATATTTTTAAATATAAATTTTTCAAAGAGTTCAAAAATAAATATTTAAATTTGTTTAAATCAATGAATATTGTAAATATATTGTATGTATGAGCAATCATACCTATATTTTTTAAAGCTAAAATAAATGTGGTATTACTACAATATATACTACGTTCACTGAAAACTAGCATATAAGTAATTATTATAATAAAGTAATTCAACTTACCCAGCAAAATAAATATAAATAAAGTAGCTTCTCTTCTATAACGTTAACCATTATAGTAAAATAAGTAATATCTATCCCATTAAAGTGATGAGGTTCTTATTAATTTAGGCGAAATTACATTTTCGTCCTACATTTCAAGCGATTTTACTTTAGTCCCTACATTTTATTTTTACCTTTTAGTCCTTATTCTAAAAAACGCTTCTATTTGGTCCCTGCAGTTACATCAGAGGAAAAATGCATATGTGGCAAATACAGAATTAAAAATATATAAAATAGTGTCTAAAACCTACTCAACAAGCGCCTCCGCCGCTGCGTAAAAAAGCTCAACCGCAAAACTCAGATGGAGAAGCCATCGCTCAAGGCAAACCAATCAACAAGGAGCAAGAAGAAGTCCTCCACTCGAAACCCGTCGTGTTAGCTCTCATCGATGAGCTCGACAAGCTCCGCCAGCCTCTTGCCCAAGCTGTCATTGAAGAGCTCTCTCTCTCCACTTAGCTCCTCAACCTCTCCCCCTCCGATTCCAGCGCCGACGACACCGAAACCAATAACAACCACAACCACGACGACGACAACAACAACAATTACAAATCCACCACTTTCTCTTCCGACGAGCAGAACCGGAATGACGAATCTGACCTCGGCCTTGTGGAGGATCTTCTAAATATGCTCTACTTCGGCTCACTCTTGATGTGAAGTCTTAAGGAGATTTCACCGCCACAATGCTAATGAGGACTCACGTGCGCAGATGCTGCTTGACATCCAATTACGTCACTGACGACACCACCAATCTACTCGACAAGCGGGACCTCGATTCAATTTCGTTGCTCGGCGACTTGTTGATGTTTTGGCCATCGATTCAAGCTTGTCGCATAAGAATGTGTTGTTGCGTTGCATGGAGCACACGAAGCTTTGGCACACTAAGTCCGATCAGCCTATTGATTCTAATGCCAACCCTATTTTAATATTTTGGACATTATTTTAATATTTTTTTAATTCTACCATTTGCTACGTGTGCATTTTCCATCTTTGATGTAACGGCAGGGACCAAAACAAGAAGCTTTTTTTAGAATAGGGACTAAAAGCAATAAAATTAAAATGTAGGGACCAAAGTGGGAATTGCCTGAAATGTATGGACGAAAATGTGATTTCCGCCTAAATTTAAACTCTCTTTTGATAGATAGGATAGAATATATACTGATATTTTATACGAAAAATGATATAGCAATTAATTTTTTTTCCCGTGAAAGTGGTTTTAAAAATTTCCTAATATGGTTATTTATAATTTCTCTAAAGGTACTTGTTAACATGATTCTTAAAAAATAATTATCTATGTGTTTTTTTTTTTTTTTTTGGTTGAACTGTCTGTTTGTGTTAATATTACTTGGTGAGGGACAACATGGGATAATGGGCATTTGCCCATAATTTACAAACTATGCAACAAAATTCCCATGTTTTGAAACTATTTAGTAAAATGCCCCTATTTTTGAAACTCAATTTTAATAAAATCGAGTTCTGTGTAAAATTTGATATCCTCAAAATCGAGTTCTATGTATATTTTTAAGTAGAACTCAATATTAGCAATGTTAAGTTCCACTTAAATTTTCAAAAAAAATTTAAGTGGCAAAATATGTATAGAACTCAACATTGCTAATACTAAGTTCCACCTATAACTCGATTTTGTTAAAAACGAGTTTAAAAAAAAGTGACATATTGCTAATTAGTTTCAAAATAGGGACATTTTACTGTATAATTTGTAAATTAAGGGTAAATACCTATTTTTTCCAAGAACTACGTACGTGTATATCAGTCAATTTTAAATAGGACTTCCAAGTTCCTAGGTAGCAATCAATTAGGCCTAAATTCAAGATCCCCATATCACAATGTTGAGGATATCCCAAACATGGTTTTAAAAACCGGACTAGACCGGTTGGTTCAACTGGGAACCGAACCTTAATCCGGTCCAGTTATTATTAAAAACCGAAAATTAAGAAAAAAAAAAACAAAAACCGGTACGGTTAAACTGGTTTTAAGCTGCTTTGTTCATTAACACTTCAGCCACTATGTTTCTGACCAAAAAAAAAATAAATAAATAAGAGATTTTGTGTCAGATTTAAGAAGAAGAGAGATTTTGACTTTGAAGATGCTGTTAAATCTAAAGCTGTGAAGCCTAAGACATCCACATTGACACCAAAAATATCAGATTTACTATTTATGACTTGACATAGTTGAAAAAGAACCGAGGAAGCCCAAATCGAAGAGATGCAGCCATGAAGGTACAATAAATAAAGAGAGATGCTATGTCCACAATATTTTCACAACAAATCATAGGTGGCTAGTTGTTATTGGTTCAAATTTGAACTTAACACTAAGATTATTTTTTCCCCCTAACAATAACAACCAGTAACAACTTGTCACTTAGGTTTTGTTGTAAAAATATTGTAAACATATCATTTCTTATAAATTAAAGTTAAGGTTTAATGTTTTATTGTTATTTAATTTAATTTTTTAGTTAAAATATTATTTATAATATTATTTATTTATTTATATTTTATAATTATTAATTAATTATTTATAACATCATCAGTTCGACCCCGGTCCGGCTATAAAACCGAGAACCATTCTCCATTCCAATTCTTTAACCCGATTTTTAAAACCATGATCTCAAATGCTAGGGGAGTGATTTGAGAACTTTTTGAAGATTCGGACAATTTTTGGCTTTGTTTTTGTTTTTGTTTTTGATTGCCGAGTACAAGTTCACGAGTAGCATAAAAGTCATACGAAGCAAACATCAATTCTTGACTTTAGTGGGTTTCAGCCCGACATTTACGCATTGAAGTTGAAAATTTGAAATTGTTGTGGGGGCCCTTATATAACTTTACCGGGTCATTGGGTCTAGGGTGTGGTTAGAAGTTTGAAATTTGACGTTGAGTAGGGACTGCATATGAGAAGGAGAGGTCTGAGTCTCAAAATTATTTTACATGCTGTATATTGGATTCATATATAGTGTAATACCTCTATTTTCTTCAAAAAAAAAATTTTAACTTTTTTAACTTTTTAACTTTAACATTTTAACTCTTTTTTATTATATTTTATTTAATGGCTAAGGTTGAAAGTTGAAAAAATACCTTCATTTTCTTCACAATTTTTTTTTTTTTAAAACTTTAACATTTTAATTCTTTTTTATTATATTTTATCTAATGGCTAAGATTGAAAGTTGCTTTTTCAACTTTCAATCTCAGTCATTGATTAAGTATTGCACCAGGTGCAATACCGTACCTAATGTGAATCCCTATATATTATGTTATGTTATATAATTTTGTAAAAAAAAATTATTAACATCTTTTTTTTATATATATTAAATTATTATTAACATCTTTTTTTTTTTTTTTGATAAGAATTATTATTAACATCTTCAACATGCAAGGAAGTATTTATAAATTGATAGATGTATAAACCAAAGAAGTCAATATTGTATTGGAGGCTGTACCGGTTTGGCCACCGATAAAACATATTTTGAATACCGGTCAATACCGATGTACCGTTTCGGGTTTACCGCTATTTTATATTATATATATATACACACACAAAAAAAAAAAGAAAAAAAAAACCAATTAATAATATTGTCAGTACAACAAGAATCATGTCTACAACAAGAGCCACATTGCCATTCAAATATTAAGTACGTGTGAAAAATAGAGAAAAAGCCCAACACTTTTCTTATTCTAGTTTTTCTCTTCCCTTGTCCACATTTATTTTATTCTTTCATTTATTTATTTTTTACTGTTGCAGCCTGAAGCCTTTTTTTCTTTTTAACATTAAATATCAACTTTGCTATTACCAAAAACAACTACATCCATTATCCATCGTCTAATGCTCCACATCTTCCAAAAAGAACTACATCCATAGGTTGGCAAGCACGCTTGAAGCTAGTTGCCTGCCAACATCATTCCCATTTTCAAGACCCATCCTATTTTCAAGTTCCAACACATCAGCTTCACACGCTATCTCATTACAACCGCACATTACCTCTTCCTCTTTCAAATTAATTTTGTCATCACCCTTCACTTTTTATTTCATTTCTTCCCCCATTAGTTACAGATCTCTCTCTCTCTCTCTCTCTCTCTCTCAGAGTATCACACGATTCACACCAGGTCTAACTCTTTTAGCGCATCAGTCCGGTCTATTTTTTTCTTCACTTCAAACCGATTTCCAATGCATGAATCACCGACGCCTCTCCTCACCACCAATCAGTATTTCGTCGTCACCGGTGTGATAAAGAGAAGGCTAAGAGCGACAGAAGTTTTGTGTGGCATGAGAAAAGGTACCGGTCCGGTATCACTAACCGGCCGAAACAGCCGGATTTCGCCGATACGGCCGGTAGAGGCCGGTATTTTTTCAGTACGAAACAAGAGGATATTTGTACCGGTGCACTGGTCGATATGGTATATACCGGCCAATAAGGTATGAAATTAACTTCCTTGATATAAACCCTATATCAAGCTTAATAAATGTGCTAATAGTAACAAAAATATTACATTTTTACCCACCAAAATTAAAAGCAAAGTGTAAAAGGATAAATGAACTATCATGGCTTAATCTCCGAAGCATAGTGGATTCCCCCCCCCCCCCCACCACAAGAAATAAAAAAAAATAAAAAATAAAAATTTCCTAAGGATAGTGTAAAAATGTGAATTTATTTGACATTTTGGTTAAGTCATGAGAGAGCACATCATTTTAGTTTACTTTTAAAATATTTTAAGTGCTTCGAGTTGAAAGTCAAAACAAGACTGTGAACAATGAACCATTACATAAAAAATAAAAAAATAATTAAAAAAAGGCTTTGAGTCTCCCTCAGAATCTCTATAGTACCTATTTCCAAAGAAAATTCCAAAGCTTTCACCACTACAACAGCTTCAACTTCTGCAACTAAATGTGAATAGCCACTGTCTGAGACAATAGGACTCATCCTAGTCAATAATGTCCAAACTTTTTAGTTTAGGTAAACTTCTATTTTGTTCCTTTAAAGTTTCATTAATTTTAATTGGATATCGAAAAAAATTTAAAAAGTGTGGAAAGCCTTCTAAGAGCATTAGCATTGGAGAATGCTAATGCCATATATAAGGTGTATTTAGCATTTCAAGCCTTAAAATCTACTGCATCAAAGAATTGCAAACCCAAGAATTGTAAATTTTTTTGCAATACTGCTACAGTGCAATTCTACTTGTAGAATTGCACTGTAGCAGTATTGTAAAAATAAAAACATTATTTTATTCTACTCTGACTCTCCCACTCTCTCAACTCTATCCTCCTCGTCTCTCTCTCTCTTTCTCCCTCTCCCTTTCCTCTCTCATAATGTTGTTTGCTCCGATGGGTTTGATGTGGCTTTGATGGGTTTGCTTCGATGTGGGTGTGGTTTGCTCCGATCGTTATATCATGGGTCAAGTGATGGATCGGCATGGTGGACTGTGGGTTATTGGTTATGGGTTTTGGATTTGGATTTGGGTTGATCTGGGCATGACAGAGCTGGGTGTTGATTTGGGTTGATCTGGGTGTGGATTGGCGTGGGTTGATCTGGGTGTGACAGAGCTGGGTTTTGGATTTGGGTGTTGATTTTGGATTTGGGATCGGCATGACGGAGCTGGGTGTTGATTTTGGGTTTGGGATCGGCGTGGATTGGCGGAGATTGGAGATCGTGGTGGCGATGTGGGTCTGGGTCGATGATTGGGTCATGAAAGAGGAAGATCTCGGTGGTGGTGGGAAAGGCTTGTTCTTGCAGTTGGGGTTTTGGGTTGAAGTGGATTTGTTGGGTTGAAACAGTGGATTTGTTGATCGGTGGGTGGATCGGTTAGGTTGATCATTGGTAGCTCCGATGGTGGCTCCGGTGATGATTTTTTTTGAATGGATTTGCCAGTGGGTTTCAAATCGGCGATTGTTGTTGATGGGTTTGCTCCGGTGGTTGTTGATGGTTTAAGGTGCTGATGGGTTTTCGGTGTCGTGGCTGTGGTTGTTGATGGCTTGTGTGTTGCTAGAGGTTCAGGGAGAAGGTGAGGAAAAAAAATCTGTTGGAAAGCGTAGGAAATATGAGTCTGAAAAAAATTGACAGTTGAAAGAAATAATAAAGAAAGTTTAAAAAAATAATATTTTAATAAAAATAGAGTTTTGGGATGTGGAAGTATTGTAAAATGGTATGGTATAATAGAATTGTGGGTTTTTAGAATTATAAAATAGAATAGCATTAGCATTCCTCAATGCTAATGCTCTAAGTATGAGCCCCAAAATCCACCTGGAAAAAAAAAATGATTTTAACATCGAACATATGAAAATTTTACCTGTTGTTAGCTTGGTTGGTTGATGCATGTAGACTTAATTTGCATGTTATTGGCTAGGTCTCCGGTCTCATGCCTGATTGCAACTTAAAAAGAAAAGAGAAAAACAAAAGTGTCATTCAAGGTTGCAACTTGCAAATTGATTTCATGGAGCTCACATTTGGATTTTATTGCATGGGCCATTGAACAATTAAATAGTTCATTGGCAAACCATTCAGTCCCTATCGGCTCGTTGATCCAGAGCAGTATAGTGATAAGGCCGTAATAAGTTGTTGGCAGACGCAATGTGTGTAGTTTTCACTTTTCATAGTTGTATCGGAAAAGGTAAGTTTTTTATTATTTTTTTTAAGAAAAAAGAAATCCTAAATAACCGGTTGATTAGTTGTTACGAGTGACCAAAAAACTAATTTAAGTTGTGGATTCAAATTAAAATCAATAACAAGTTGTGGATGTAGTACTTTTTTATTTGAAAATTTGTATATAAATAAATAAATTAAAACATTATTTTCCCCCAAATGCACAGTAACATATCTTTCTTTACAGAAAAATTATATTTTAAAAGTTTCATTTTGATCCTCTGCTTTTAAGTATATTTTGCGAGACGATTCTCTTGTTCATCTTTGTGAGTAATCTAATTGTTAAGTGTTAAGTGAGCAGATGATGCATGCCTAGTCATACAACACATCATCCAAATACTAAGGGGAAAAGAAAGAATGCCATATTAAGAGAAAAAGAAAAAAAGGAAAAAAAACATAAACAAAAACAAAGACTTAGTCGACTAGATTGATTTGCAAATCACAAGAATATACTCAATCTCATATATCCAATATAACGTGACATTTACAATTCAATGTCATAACTACCACACATTTTTTTGACAATCACATTGAAATTAATTAATTTTTTTTTTATAAATTGAATTAAGTAGATATACTATGAGTATGATGAGAGAAAAATGAGCATTACTCCTAAAGTATTTAATGAAGTCATTTCGTTCAAAGTCATTGTCCCCGTAGTCCTTTAGTAACCTAACAATTTTCTTTCATGAAGACATTTCTTGAAGCTTGACGTGCGAGAGGGAAATCTAGGTATATAGAGACCTGGTAAACGGGTTGGATTGGGTTGGGTTCCATTTATATTAGTGTCAAAAATGGGTTGTCCCTATACAAGCCATCTCCTCATCATTGGCTAACCATTCATTATTAGGTAATGTGGTGGATGATATTCGTCATTTGATCCATGGCTTATGGTGGGCTAGTATTAGCAAGATTAGGAGGGGGGCAATAAGGTTGCACATGTACTTGCACAACATGCTAAGAATTTAGATGATGATTTGTATTGGATGAAGGATTCCCCTCCACTAAACCTTGTATCATGATGCTTTATTATTATGATTGAATGAATGAATGATCCTTTCTCAAAAAAAAAAAAAAAAAAAGGAAGAAGAGAAGAGAAGGGTTGTCCCTATACATATTGCAAGTAGGTAGAGGATATTTAAGGAATTTACACACTAAAAAAAAGGCATTGCGAAGACATGATTGTTGTTTAAAATACGACATTTACCACCAAAAAAAAAATTTCTCATAGTACCTTCAATTTGAAAATGCAGTTTTTTGGCGTTTTAAAAAATGCAAATTGTTAGAAATTGTAGGGCCAAACACAAATCACTCTGTGCTTTTCTTTGAAACATGCATTTAGCCCGCACAATTACGGGGCCAATTGCACCCCCATTGACTTGTGTTCCTAACAAACAACTTTTCGTCAATTAATTGACGGCTTATATTCTTAGGAGAGAGATATACACATATTCTCATCCACGTAATTTACCTTTTTTTGCTCACTTTCATTATTGATTTGTGTACCGTGAATTTTGGGAGAAAGAATCGTACACGTCGGTCCAATAAGACATACCCTAACATGTGGGCCCTAACTCACACAAGTAGGCCTATTCCTTCAGCAATTTAACAATTTTCTTTCTTTAAGGCATTTCTTGAAGCGTGACGTGTGAGAGAGATCACGGTATAATAGTTAGACTTGGTAAACGGGTTGGATTTGGTCGGATTATATTCAAATTAGTATTACAAATGGGTTGTCCCTAAACATATTGTGAGTAGGTTTGGTTGATTAGTGGGTTATAATTAATTCAATTGGTAAAAATTTTGATAATTAAATAAGAGATTTGAAGTTTTATAAGAGATTTGATAATATTGTCAATAAGTAGAGGATATTTTAGGAATTTACATGCTAAAAAAAGTCTTTGTGAAGATGTGATCATTGTTTAAAATACAGGGTTTACCAAAAAAACTTAAAAACAAAATAAAAACAAAAACTGGTAGTATCTTCTATTTGAAAATGCAATTTTAATTTTGGCATTTTCAAAAATGCAAAATTTTAGAAGTCGTGGGGCCAAATCCAGGTCACTTTGGGTTTTTCTTTAAAAACAGGCATTTAGTCCACACAATCATGGGGCCAAATCAAGGGAATCAATACCGTACCGGTGGCTGTACCGGTTTGGCCAGTGGTACGATATATTTCAGATATCGGTCAATACCGGTGTACCGTTTCGGGTTTACCGCTATTTTTTATATTTATAAATAAATATATATATATATATATATATATGTATGTATGTGTGTGTGTATATATTATAATAAATATAAAAGTTTACCTTAAAACATTTCCTCAATTTAGAACTGTAGGGACTCAGTTTGGATTGACCCTGAGTATGAAGGTGTTTTCAGCCCAACAAGCCCAAATAATAAATTTATAGAGAGTGGGTTAAAGGTTTAGGTGCTGGCCGTCGTTCATCAAGCATGAACTTTTATTTATAAAAAGATACTTAGAGTTTCTATACAACTGGGAGGATGCTCCTCGGCCCATGGCCGAGGAAGCCTTTTTCTTCTCTTTTTTCCTCCTCCCCTTTTTACTTTACTTGCTTTCCTTATATAGTCTTCATCTTTCTATCTCCTTATTCCATCTGTTGATCATCCATTTGCCTCTCTTCTGGCCGTCCGTCCCATCAGAGGCCTTATCAGTACTTGAGTGGTTCACTTTGATCAACGTTGCCCTACTAAGGAGTCATATCCCCATTAATGTGGTCAAAGGGGTTAGGTGAATGCATTAAGTGTGAATGTGACAGCTTGCTCTGGGCTTGTCCCCTCCCAAAAATTATCCTTAGTATGCCGAGGACGAAGAGGTCCTCGGCGTAGGCCAAAAAAGAGGTTTTCCCCAACTCAGCCTTGGCTGGTTAGTCTTCCTCGGCACTGGCCTTGGGCCTACTACGTGATGGGCTGTAACTGTCAGGCCCACGGGCCCCACAATAGCCCCTAAAAACCCTGCTGCACGTTCCCCCGGACGGGGAGGAGGGTTTTGATATTCACGGGCTCTCCTAGGCGAATCGCCCCACTTCGGTTTGTGCTAATGCTGGTGACTTTTCGACTGCTGGATGTGCGTTTTTCGCGTTTCAAGACTTTAATGTGTGCCCACATTAAATTTTGGCGGCACCACGTTTCCCACTTTCAACGGTGTGATGGCAATCGTTCGGTAGGGATCTCCTACTTTTATGGGCAAGCAGTTACATTTGGGGAACTTAAGGGGGAGTATAAATACCTGTTTAAACCGCCTGGTTTCCTCATTTTCGCGCTTACAACCATTGATGCGTATGACTTGAGTCTAGTCCAACTTGCACTCTTCCTGAAGAGAATCGCCATACTTCTGTAAGTCTTCTTCTTCTAGCGACCCCAACTTTCCTTGATTTTACTCCTCCTTTTCTTCTTTTATAACTTTTAGTCGCCTTTGGGGAATGGGTAAGTTTAAGAAGTTGGTTGAGTCCGACGAGATGATGAACAAATTCATTGTCGACTATGGGATACCCAATAATGTGAGTTTGAAGTACTGTGAAGAAGGGGAGTGGTACCTTAAGAGGAGAGAGGGTGAAGTTGTGATCCCAATATTCGCTTTCGTAGAGGGAGGGATGAGAATCCCTATGAGGCTGGTGACCCTCAATTACCTTAGGCATTTCCGCTTGGCTCCTACCCAGTGTGCCGCGAATGTATTTAGGATATTAGGGTGCGTAGATATCTTGAATGAGAAAATGGGGCTGAGACTGACTCACCACGATGTGAACTGGTGCTATAACCTTCATCACCTGAGGGGTAAGACGTACTATATGAAGACAAGGGACGATAGGATTCGTCTCATCCAGTGTCTTCCTGATTCCAATAAGGGGTTGACTCAAGATTTACTCATAGTGTCGAGGGAGTGGCACAACGGCTTTCATTGCCCAACAGTAGAGGGGGAGCCAGGTAGGACATCCGAAGTAGGAGACAATCGAGGTTTCAATGTTTTTATCTTTATAACCATATATCCGCTTCGGTTTATTAACCGTAGGAGTTTCATTTTTCTTTTCGCAGATCCGCACGCCTTTGCACGTCATTTCCACCTGGTTAACAAAGCAGATTTGGAAACGGTTCTCAGGTCAGACCTTTTCCTGAACGAACCTGATAACCAGGTCAGAGCCGCTCATCAAATCCTCGGATGCGACCCATCTCAGAAATCATTCCCAACCCCAAAGTACGTAATTAGAGCTCGTGACCCTCGGCTTACGCAGATCACCATGGTGAAGGATGGTTTTGCATTTTCCGAGGGGTCTTATATACCTGAAGGCATTCCACTAGCAGGTCCCTCCTCATCCCAACAAGTAACGGTGGCCGAGGAAGGACTGTCTAAGAAGGCAAAGGAAGTGGTTGAACTGAGTTCTTCCGAGGACGAATATAGTGTGTTCGACCTAGCTGATCAGTCCGAGGACCCCTCTGGTGACCTAGAGGACCCTCATTTGTCGGAAGCCGATCTCCGGTCTCTAAGAGTTGGTACTCCGACTGAGATGGGTTTAAAAAGACAGCCCCAAACCAATCTTCTTGACCTGCTCGAAGGCGGTTCCACGAAAGGTGTACCAGATGAGTCGCAGCCCCAGCCCCCAGCACCTCCGCCCCAGATTTTAACTGTGCAAACCAGGTCGTCCTCTGCCCCCACAGTATCAAACCCTCAGACCGAGTCTCATGACCCGAAGAGGAACAGACTTTCCAAGGGTAAGGAGCCAATGGATGGGAGCAAATCCCATTCTCCGCCCGAGGAGGGTAGGTTTCGCAGGCCTCCGAAGCAACTGAAACTCGGTGGTCAAGGGAAGGGTAAGAAGGCCACCCAGTAGTCCGAGGCTCAAGCCTGGCTGCCCGCTGCCATGCTCCATGATCAGCCCCTGATGGATAACGCGTCAACGCGGGAATCTCAGGGAACCGAGGGGGCTCTTGTAGCCGAGGTGCTGGAGAAATCTCTTCTTCTTCCCACTGACATGGCCGAGCTAAGAAATATGAGTGGGGTAGAGGTTGTCTTCGACCTTAAGAAGTATCTAGGCATGGTGGGTCCTTTGGCACCTATTTACTTTATTCAAAGTCTGTCGCTTAGTACCTTTCTTTCTCTTTACGGAGTTACTTGTTTTTATTGGCAGGCTATCCAGGCCCTTTTCAGGTTAGGTGAGGAGGTCGATGACCATAGCAATGCCTTAGCGCAAGAGCGCGACAAGTTCTTGGAGGCTGCCAATACTCTTAAGAGATCTGAGGCCGACCTAAAAAAGGCGACCGAGGATCTGGCAGAAATGACGAAGGCCAGTGATATTGCTGTCTCCGACTTAGCCGTGGCCAGGAAGCAAGCTGAGGATCAAACTAATCGCTTGCAAGACGTTGAGGGTCAATTACAAACTGTTAAAGAGAACATTACCTATATGAAGGAGAAGTTGACCAAGGCAATCCATGAAAAAGGTGTTGCCGAGTATGTTAGGGACGAGGTGGTATTTGCAAAAATAGACGCTGAGCGCTCTGTGGAAAAGGCAGAGGAGGATGCTTTCGCAGATGGGGTGGCTAAGACTGAAGCCACCCTTCGACCTCAAGTTCCTGCAGTGTGCAGACATTACTGTTCTTAAACCTGGCATGAAGCCCTCAACCAAGCAGGGGTTAATGCCTCATCTGATCTTAGAAGGGAGGACAGGGTATATTACCCTATTGCCATTCGCGAGGTTGCACCTGCTGCTCCCGAGGAGGGATCCTCATTACCAGCGGTTGAGAGTCACGATAAGACCGCCGAGGATGCACCGTTAACTGATCAACCGTCCGAGGAGGTTGGGCCCCAGAGAGCGTTGGGGGAAGTTGTAATCGAGGGTCAGGGAATACCACAAGACGTGGCAAGTCCTCCAGCGGACCTTTCGAAACCAAGCCCTTAGGCCTTGGCCAAAGCCTTTTGATTTACTTCTTGGCTTAATTTGCCTACTGAGTTGAGGAGACTAGTATACGACATAGAATAAATTTGTTTATTTTCTCTTTTATCTTTTTATTTATCTCATTTTGTTTCCTGCCTCAGTGGCGTTGTAAGGGAGTTGTATACTTTCCGCTTGAACTGAATATTTAATACTTTGCTTCCAACTAATGATATTTTCTTTTATTAGCTTTACTATTGTACTCTGCTCAATATTCGTATTCTATTCTGGAGTTAGCCTCATGAAATTATCATTCAAATATAAATCTAAAGATCGTATCATAGCTTGACTCTAGGTAACGCTTTGGTTTTTCTCCAGATAGTTATTTTTCTCCATGGGTTCGAATCCGAGGACCACGCGATACCCTGGTTATGCCTAGTACTTTCTATTTTTCTATAAGTATCTAGTTTTCCATAGGCTTGGGTCCTAGGACCATGCAATACCTTGGTTCTGTCTAGTACTTTCTATTTTTCTATAAGTATCTAGTTTTCCATAGGCTTGGGTCCTAGGACCATGCAATACCTTGGTTCTGTCTACCACTTCTATTTTTCTGCAAGTATCTAGTTTCCCCATAGGTTTGGGTCCGAGGACCATGCAATACCTTGGTTCTATCTAGTACCCAGGTATAATGGTGTGTATAGTTTTACCATAGGCTTGGGTTCGAGGACCATGCAATACCTTGATTCTGTCTACCACTTCTATTTTTCTGTAAGTATCTAGTTTCCCCACAGGTTTGAATCCGAGGACCATGCAATACCTTGGTTCTGTTTAGTACCCAGGTATAATGGTGTGTATAGTTTTACCATAGGCTTGGGTCCAAGGACCATGCAATACCTTGGTTCTGTCTACCACTTCTATTTTTCTGCAAGTATCTAGTTTCCCCATAGGTTTGAGTCTGAGGACCATGCAATACCTTGGTTCTGTCTAGTACCCAGGTATAATGGTGTGTATAGTTTTACCATAGGCTTGGGTCCGAGGACCATGCAACACCTTGGTTCTGTCTATCACTTCTATTTTTCTGTAAGTATCTAGTTTCCCCATAGGTTTGAGTCCGAGGACCATGCAATACCTTGGTTCTGTCTAGTACCCAGGTATAATGGTGTGAATAGTTTTACCATAGGCTTGGGTCCAAGGACCATGCAATACCTTGGCTCTGTCTACCACTTCTATTTTTCTGTAAGTAGAAGTTTGTCCTCAAACCGCTTTACTAGAGGTGATTCCTCCTTGGATCAGATCATGATCTTTACACGTGGCGTTGATCTCGCCTCCAACTCGAGGCTCTATCTTTTTCATTTATGAAGTGCCCTTTGTCTGTTCGTGTTCCGCGCTTGACGCTTCGGTGCGCGAAACGCGCCTTCATTAATGTCCTCGTGAATTAACACCCGTCCAACGGTCTACGACCTCCTTGGAAATTGGTGGCTTCATTATTAGCCCAGCTGATAATTCTCTTTTCGAACTCCACATGAATTAATTCTCACCAACCTCCATCCCCTATAAAAGGTGGGGAGATGGTCTCTCCACAATCCATGAATCTCTCAACACAAACAGAAAAAACACCTTCATCTAGCTCCCCAAGCCCTTTTAACAACCCCGCCGGAATTGTGATTGGAATTGGCAAAAGCCGGTATGGCCGCAGCCCCCACTGGGCTTCCGGTGCGGCAGAATCTAGGCGTAACCTCGATGGCGCCCTACAAGGTGGCCCAGAGGGATGTTGTTAGAGTACCTAACGTCTCTCCTCGGAGCGCACCCCCGACGAAGAAGACGTGCGAATTCACCTCATGGGCGGTGCTCGAGTGTTGCCGTCTCCAATGGCCAACACTCGTGAGGATTGGAGAGAATCAAGGGAACATCATGGGGGAAGGTATCCCAGAGCCCCTGCATCTGCTCCTCTCTTTGTTCCAGCTCCGCCTGGCCGAGAAGGGAGTTGTCAGTGGCCTGGAAACATGATGGCCCTGCCCCTTCTCTGCCTTTTGTCAAGCTCTCCCATTCTCTTTATACCAATAAAGGGACGGCTTGACACTTCCCACCGGCTAGTTTTTTCTTAGGGCGACTCCACCTGGGCCTCTGATTGTAGAAATAGCTGGTAGGATTAGCTTGTAAATTTGTTTATAAAACATGCCTGCCTGAGCCTCTGATTGTAATTTGTACTCTTTCTATTTATGAAATAATAATACCAAGATTTCTCTTTTCGTTGTCAAATCTTTTTTTTTTTTTTTTTTTCAACCTACTGTAAAACGAATACTTAGAACACTCGCCTTAATATAATTATAAAGTTTAATTACCTAAAAGGAAAACTAAATTTAAAAAATTAAGAATAAAACATAAATATTAGATAAAGAAATATAAAGAATATATTTTTATATGAATTGCATCTCAATATACTCAACCGCAGTAAAAGATCCAAAACTGAAAATATATCATGTTTAAGTGTTGCACCACGATTTACCTCCATATTTTCTCAGAGTTCACTAATGAACCATCAGAATCCTTATGTTTTCTATAAGCGCAGGAGACCAAGCAAGTTAGAGATTTGTAATTGCCTTAATCTCATTCTTTATGCAATTTAACTTGGACTGTATTTTGAAGTTAGAAACCTACCAAGACTTGACCTTGGTTGGGTTTTTTTTTTTTTTTTTTTTTTTTTTNGCCTTGGGCCTACTACGCGATGGGCTGTAACTGTCAGGCCCACGGGCCCCACAAGAACTAATTATTCATGGTTTTAGACTTTAGTATTAATAAAAAGAAAAAAAAAAAGAAAAAAAAAAAAACAAACACACACACACAATATAAAAAAATAGAAAGTTTAAAAGTTACCATTGTATGCTAAGAAAATAAATAATACTAATAAGTTAATGCAAATAAGTTACTATTCTGCCCTAACAAAAATTCAAAAATTACAAAACTTAAAAAAAAAAAAAATTTTTAAAAAAAAAATTTCTGTACTGACCGGTACGCCCGGTATCGGCCGGTATTGCCTGAAATTAGCCGGTACGATTAGTATATGGCCGGTATGCCCAGTATTTTTTCCGGTACGAAACAAGGGGGTTACATGTACCGGTATGCTTGCTGGTACGGTATATACTGGCCGGTACGGTATGGAATCGACTACCTTGCGCCAAATGCACCCATGATCATATTATTTTTACCTTCCTTTCATTACAAGAGAATAAATTACAAAATACTCAACAATAAAAGTTAAATAATACATAAATTCTTAAGTACACAATTCAAAAATCATATATGATATCATTAGAAGAAAAGAGCATGGACCATGTTAAGTTATCAATGTAATATAATTATAAAGTTTAATTACCTAAAAGGAAAACTAAATTTAAAAAATTAAGAATAAAACATAAATATTAGATAAAGAAATATAAAGAATATATTTTATATGAATTGCATCTCAATATACTCAACCGCAGTAAAAGATCCAAAACTGAAAATATATCATGTTTAAGTGTTGCACCACGATTTACCTCCATATTTTCTCAGAGTTCACTAATGAACCATCAGAATCCTTATGTTTTCTATAAGCGCAGGAGACCAAGCAAGTTAGAGATTTGTAATTGCCTTAATCTCATTCTTTATGCAATTTAACTTGGACTGTATTTTGAAGTTAGAAACCTACCAAGACTTGACCTTGGTTGGGTTTTTTTTTTTTTTTTTTTTTTTTTTTAATATATAATTTAATTTAATTTTTTTTTAATGCAATTTAACTTGAACTGTATTTTGAAGTTAGTCGAATGGAGTCGAATGGGGACAAGCCACAGTGGTTGACGCAGAGAAGTGCTCATTAGCTAATATTCTACTTGATTTTTCCAACAAGACATTTATGTTTTTCTCTGAGTTTGAAACTAGTTTTTTCTTGTTTTTGTTTTTGTTTTTAGTTGCCAAATCCAAGAGTAGGATAAGTCTAGTGACTCAAGTCATATGAAGCAGTTATCAATTCTTGAATTTAGGCCCCAAGACCCAGACCGGGGCCCTGCCCGACATTTACGAATTGAATTTGCAATTGTTGCGGGGCCCTCATATGACTTCTCATTAAGAAATTTAGAACCTGTGCTACCGACCAGTGGCCATTAGTGGTTATTAATTTTTTTCTAGGTATTTTTTTTTATTTTTCATTTTTTTATAATAAAATAAATAGAGGAGATATTTGAACTCTGATATTTTATTTAGAAACATTAAAATATACTAACCCAAGTCTCTTAACAAAATATATCAGAGTGCGTTTCTTTCTGGGAGGCTTATTGTCGACAATGTGCTTGTAGCTTTTGAACTTATGCATTATCTTGAACACAAAAAGGAAGGTAAAGACGGTTTTGTAGCAATAAAGTTAGATATGAGTAAAGTTTATGATAGGATGGAGTGGGGTTTTATTAAGCTAGTGATGGTAAAAATGGGCTTTCATGAGAAATAGGTAGAGTTGATCATGCACTGTATTAGTTCTGTATCCTACTCTATCCTAGTAAATGGGGTTGCTTATGGTAATATTATTCCTACAAGGGGTCTCCGTCAAGGGGACCCTATTTCGCCTTATATTTTTCTTTTATATGCAGATGATTTTTCCTCTCCTATTAATGATGCTGCTAGAAATCACAGAATCAATAGAGTATCTACATGTAGAGGCTGTCCTAAGATCACTTATTTGTTTTTTGCGGATGACAGTCGTTTATTTTGTAAAGCAAATAGTCAAGAATGCTAAAATCTTATTAATATTCTCCAATTATATGAAGCTGCTTCAGGTCAGAAGATTAATGCGGATAAATCTTTAGTCTTTTTTAGCAATAATACCCCGAATAATAGAAGAAGTGAAGTGTTGAATATGTTGGGGCCAATGCAAGATACCCGGCATAAAAAATACCTTGGATTACCCTCAATTATTAGCAAGTCAAAAGTTGAAATTTTTGCTGAAATTAAAGAGAGGGTGAAGAGGAAATTATCGAGGTGGAAGGAGAAAATGCTATCAGTAGGTGGCCGAGAGGTCCTTATTAAAGCTGTTGCTCAAGCAATTCCAACATACACGATGAGCTGTTTCTAGATCCCGAAAAGTCTTTATGATGAGATGGAAGCAATGATGAGGAAATTTTGGTGGGTTCAAAGGGGTCAAGAATCTAAAATTTCTTGGGTTAGTTGGAAGAAAATGTGTAAGTCCAAGTTGAATGGAGGAATGGGGTTCAGAAATCTTTAGGCTTTCAAGCTTACTATGCTAGCTAAGCAAGGTTGGAGGTTGATTTCAAATCCTAACTCTCTGGTGGCTCAAATTTATAAAGCAAGATATTATTCGCATGGTGATGTTTTTCACACAAAGCTTGGATCCAGCCCTTCTTATACTTGGAGGAGCATTTTCTTTGGGTTGAAGTTGTGAAAAGAGGTACCCGATGGCGAGTTGGCAATGGTGAGAGGATTCTTATTTGGGAGGATAAATGGTTACCGACTTCAACAACATACAAAGTTATCTCCCCCCTGAAGTCTTTTAATGATTACCCTAGGGTCTCGGCGCTTATTGATAGAGATACTAGGAGGTGGAAAGGTGATGTAGTGAGATCTCTATTCTTGCCTTTTGAAGCAAGGACTATTCTAAATATTTCCCTTTGCCACAGCCTTCCAGAAGACCAGATTATATGGGTGGGTAATAGAAAAGGAGAATTCAGTGTAAAAAGTGCTTATTATATTGCTGTTGGGGTGTTAGATACTTAGGAGGAAGGCGAATGCTCTTCCGGTGATTCTAGAAGTCCTCTATGGAAAAAACTTTGGCATTTAAACATTCCTCCCAAGGTACGTATTTTTGCTTGGAGAATGTGTATGAATGCTCTTCCTACTTTTGTGAATTTGCAAAGAAAAGGTGTTGATATTTGTGATGTTTGTCAGGGTTGTGGTATGGAGCCTGAAACGAATTTTCATGTCTTTGTGAAATGTGAAGTGGCTAAGAGGGTTTGGAGATGTTGGCTGGACTGTCCGATTGTGTTGTTGAATGTAAATATGAATATTTTAGATATAGCTATGGAGATTTGGAATTTGGTACATCCAGGGACTTGGAGATTTTCTTTGGGGCTGCTTGGGCAATTTGGTACAATAGAAATAGAATTATGTATGAGTCCTCAAGTCAAATTCCTGATCATATTTGGGGTTTTGTGAAGAAATATATTTTTGAGTTCCAAAGTGCTTAAACAGCTTCCTCTCAAAGTTTGTCTCGGTCAAAAGGAACGTGGTTAGCGCCTCCTCCAAGTGTGTTCAAAATCAATGTTGATGGTGTAACTTTGGAAAGTGAAAAGAACTCAAGTGTGGGAGTTGTTATAAGGGATGCAGCTGGTAATATTATTGTTGCTTGTTGTAAATACTTTTAGGGTCAATACTTGGTGGAGGAAGTTGAAGCTTTGGCTATGGAATGTGGTCTCCTTCTTGCAAAAAAGCAAAAGCTACCCCAAATTATCTTGGAATCTGATGCTTTAATAGTGGTCGCTAGTGTCTTAGCAGTTGAAATTGGTGGCAGTCTTGGCCATATTTATCAGGGGATTCATAGTCTGCTTGCTTCTTTTAGTAGCTGGAAATTAAAGCATGTGAAAAGAGAATACAACAAGGCAGTCCATGAGCTTGCTCAGTATGCGAGGCAGAAGGAATCATCTCAGGTTTGGAAAGGAGTTTGTCCTCCTTTGCTGATTCAAGTTGTTCAGAAAGATAATTTTTAGTCTGTTCTATGCCTTGTGTTTTCCTTTCCTAGTTTTATTGTACTATCTTTTCTATTTGGCAATGAAATTTCAGCAGGTTGCTTTGTTATAAAAAAAAAAAAAAAAAAAATATTGAAAGCATTAGAAGTTTTAAGTTAAAGGAGAATATTATTGTAAACAGAAGGACATAGTAGAAAAACATTTTTTTTTATTTAAAAAATTTCTAATAATTAAGTAATGAAAAGGGAAAAGATATGCTTTAAGATCGTTTAGTCTTCTCATATAAAAAAAAAAGAAAAAAAGAAATCCTTTAGAGTTCCTAGAGAACTCTACTATATTATAAGTTCTTTAAATCCTAATATTTATCTTTTAATAAATGATTAAGATTATGCCGCATCATCTATCTACTAATTTTGAGTCTTAGAATAATAGCTTTATCTCAAAAAAGAATAATAGCTCAAAAATCTTATGAAAATTATATTTAAAACTTACCTAGAGAGAGCGCACCACATCACCATATTTTGGGAGTACTTATTAATTTTCCTAAAAACATCTATAATCAAGAAAATATCCCTATCACCTAAAATAGAAAATGCATAAAAATTCAAACATTAACAACCAATAAAAATCTACCCTATAGTTGGTCCTACATCAAAATAGAAATAATGATGATCCAAATCTCTGGACAACTCTGTGAGTCCGTGTAGATGTCATAAACTATTCGCATAGAAACTTGTCAACCTCTCCCTTTCATTAATTGGCTGCCTCCTTCACCCAACTGACCAAAGGTTGATACGATGCAGCTTTTGGTTCGAAATGCAAAGCTAGAGTCTTAGCAGGGATCATATGGGCAACATGGTGTTGAAGAATGCCTAAATACAATCTAAAGATTGAAAATTACATGGATAAACATTTGATCTATTAACCCTTGATCTAAGCTTAGAGGCTATGTTATAAGATGGAAAAATGTTAGACTAACATTCATATCATATCATCCAATATGTTATTAATCAATTTGCATGTAGAATTTAATGTGTGTGCATGTGATAAACCCTAATTTCATTTATTAATCATTGCATTTTAATTGAAAAATAAATTTTAGTGAGTGTGTGTGAATGGTGATATCCTAGATTCAAGGATTTGAGATAATTATGAAATTAACATGTTTTTCATATTTTGGATGTAAATTTAAGATTAAAGCTAGTGTTATGCATGAATATGTGATGAACAACCAAGAACATGTAAAGATCGCATATGAACATTTAAGAATATCAAAAACATATTCAAAGAATTAAATAATCACTAGCATGCTTTAATCACTGATTCTCATCATAACAATATAAAAAATAAGTTAGAGAAATAGATTATACCTACATACAAGATCCACACGGTGGAGTAGAGAAGACTAACACTACCTTAGTGGAAGTCCTAAGGGTGGAGTAGAGAAGAAGAACTAGGAGATGGAGAGTGAGTCTCACTCAATACCTTGAGTCTTAAGAAGACCAAGATATGATAAGACTAACTTTATTTTACTAGAACTTAAGAAAGGAGAAGAGAGAATGTTTTTGTGTGCTTTAGAATGGAGGAGAAGGAGAGTTTATATAGTAGTAGTAGAGAAAATATGAATGTAAGGGCATTTAATGAGGGTTGACAAATGATCAAAGAGAATTGTGAACGTAGACCCTATTTAAGCATTTAGAGAAAATTTGTGCATGAAATTTGGAGGTTGGTGGGAGTGATGAGCAAGCCAAATGTCTAATACCTCAGTTTTTCCCATAGCTCTTGTAATAGTTTACAAAGCTAACTTCGAAAAATCATATCTTTCTTAATTCTAATCGAAATTGTCTCATTCTTGTGCTCAAATTAAAGCTCTTGGTGTCTAGTTTCTGTAAATATTAACATCACTCACAAATTGAAAATATAGTGAGAGATATCAACGAAATGGTGAGTAAATGTCATTTGTTGGAAAATAGTTTCAGCGTAATTAATATTAATAGGCCCAAAATTAGTTTCCAATTAACATTAATAGGCTCCAATTACTTCCATTTCAGAATAAATTAGTCCCAAATTTATCCCAATTAAAAAAAGATAATTACACAAATTACCCATTGAATAATTAATGTTTAATTATCTAATTAATCAAGTGTGCGAACTTACCATAAGTTGTAGTCCTAGCCAATCAAATTATAACATGCCATTAATTTCAAATTGGTTATAATTATAACTAATTGGAATCAATTGTTCATAATCACATATAGTCGGACTCAATTTGTGATAGTGTATCTTGGCCATTAAAACTAGATTTGATGATAAATTTCAATCTGATGGTCCATTTAAGGCTTATGACCAATCAATTTAATCATTACAACATCAAGATCATTTCGTTAAAAAAAAATTAAGGATCTAATTGTAATAATTAAGATACCTATTTCCAAGATGAAATTATTCTTTTGCCCATCATGTGAGATTAAATGCGAGTTGCAAAGGTATCAACAACTTGATACTAACTTGCTTGCACATTGATCGACATGTTGTCAGAATTGCTCACCGCGTTGTTGCAATGTTTGGACAAAGTTTACTCCCACCTAATTGGATTTCATCTCTCCTCCGGAGTTGGAAAGACTCTGGTTGATGTTAATAGTTTTAAAGTTAGCTTGTGTCAAATTGCTTTTATCCTTGTTTTGCTTTCCATTGTTCTCTTTAAAAAAAAAAAAAAAACAAAAAAACAGAAGGAATAAAATTCGTTCCTATTTATTTTTAGAAGATTTCTCCTAAAAAATTATGACATTATGATTCTCATTGAATTAAAATAATTGCTATTTTTAATTCAAAACATATAGCTTAATGAGGTGATACTTAAACAAGCGTTTTCTTTGCAAAATTGGCTTCCATTGGGATATAGGGAGTTAGTGACTTAATGCATATTAAAATTTTTAGGGTTTTAGGCCGTCACAAAATTGATCAAATTTTAAATAAATAATTACTTAATTAATTATGCTCTTGATTAAAATGATTAACATATTAAACAAGCACAAATTATGTAGATAACAGAAATGATGACCTAGCTGGAAAATCAATAAAACTATTCGTTTTGCAGTAAAAAAAAAAAAAAAAAAAAATTAGGGAAGATTCAACTTAAACAATCCTCAAGACAATATATCTATTAATATAATTGAAGTCTGTATAATATACTTAACCCTAAATCTATTGCTACTTCATGTAGTACTTACTAGCATAATCACACATAGCTCTGAATCTACGGGCTCTTCTATTCATGATTGTTGCACATGAACTCTCCTATTTGTGACTCTGAGATCTCCGCTCAAAGATTTGATCAACAATTTTAGTTAATTGACTGCAACAACTTTGCTTTATAATTGGATATGATGTTTGCATGTAGTGATCTAGTTATAACTTTAAAATGGTTTGGAAAAACTCTAGATTTGTGTACGTTGTACTAAACATTAACCTATTGTATCTTCAAAAATGTGCTCTAGGGTTTGTATTTATATGTAATTAAGATCCATTAAAACCCTAAATAAAACGGCTGATAAAAGAAGTTGAGAATAAATCCTGCTTGAGTCTCGATCAATCGAGACATGTAGTTTGACTAGTCGAAGTAAGTGGATTTCAACCTATTGAGCTGTAATTGAATTGCAATATTCCAGCTGTCTTTTTTTTTGCAATCTTGAGTCTTCATCTATTATGAACTTGATTTGTCTTATTCCAAGGATTAATCCAACACTAATCAACTAGACAAACTAAGTTATAAAATATTACACACTTACATATTTTCTCATTATTACCAATCTAAAAATATAGACTACAAAAATTATGGTTAAATGATATCATGTTAAATTACTAAATGTCCCCAAAACTTAAGCTATTAAGAAATGATAAAAATTTATTTATTTAACCATAATTCTAACACCACACTTGTAATTCTAGCACATTTTCATTGCACATTGCATAGTTGATTGTACTCACTACTTCTCACCAAATGCTTATGTTTCCACGTAAATAATGATAATGATAATAATGAGAGTCAAACTCATTCACAATACAAATATTTGCATTGTCCTTCGAAAACTATAGAAGTAGTACACTATAACACCACTCACGCTTAACTTTTTGAAATGCTATACATGAATTTGACAAATCGAAGGTTAGGCAGTAAGGGTCGAAGAAGGGCAATCACTTGTTCTTAAAACCAACACTTACGACCAAAAATGGAACTCCAGGACACAACTTGTTTGATAACCACCCAGCAATGGGAACAAAAACTAGCTACCATACAGTAATGATTTGGATCATGCAGTGCATTTCTTGGCTCATGTTCTTCAAATTTATTGGAAATATGGTTTGACCTAGTCAATAATGTCCAAATTTTTTTGTTTTGTAAAATTACTATTTTGTTCCTTAAAGTTTCATAAATTTCAATTAAATCGAAAAAATTTAAAAAGTGTGGAAAGCTTTACATGTTGAACCAAAAAAATAAAATAAAAATTTAACATTGAACATGCAAATTTTACATGTTGGCTGTTGCTGTTTTGTTGGTTGATGCATGTAGACTTGATTTGCATGCTACTGTCTAGGTCTCCATCTCCAAAAATTATCTTATGGATTTGTTTTAAAGAGCGGCACACTTTATAGGGCGGGAAGCATAAGATACCAGTCTCCTCAATCTCATAGTTGCAACTTTTTAATTATTTTTAGTTTAGTCCCATTGTTGCAACTTGCAAATTGGTCGTATGAACCTCATACTTGGATTTTATAGCATTGGCCATTGGCAGACTGCCACCTACACTTTCACCATCAGTGGGCCAAATTAAATTGCATAGGCTCATTATTGCACGTCAATTGGGCCTACTTGGAAGCTAGATGGTTGTGGGTCTATTTCACCATTACTCGCTGATCCAGGTCAGTATAGAGATAAGGCCATAATAACTAATAAGCCCGTAACTGTCAATAAGCTGTACCGTTGGTGGACGCAATGAGAGTAGTTTTTATAGTCCTTTTCTAAAAGTCATACATAAATAAATAAATTAAAAAATTAAAAGAAAAAAAAAATTGTCAACAAATGCACACTAACATTTCTTTCTTACCAAACGAAGGCCCGTTTGGATTGAGGAGGGAGGAAGGGAAAGTAGAGGAGAGTAAAGTAGAATTGGTTGAAAATAAGTTAATTTTAGGCCAATTATACACTATTATACTTTACCCTTCCTCCTTCATTCTCAATTCAAACAGACTATAAAGTATATTTAAAAAGTTTCATTTTGATCCTTGATATTTAAGTACATTTTCAAATTGATTTTCTTGATCATCTCTGTTAAGTGTCAAGTGAGTACCTAGTCATACAACACATCATCCAAATACTAAGAGGAAAAGAAACAATGCCATGTGAAGAGGAAGAAAGATAAAAAAAAAAAAAAAAAAGACTTGGTCAACAAGATTGATTTTCAAATCACAAGAACATAATCCATCTCATATGCCCAATATAATGCAACATTTACAATTCAATGTCATAACAACAACACTTTTTTTTTTTTAACATATCACATTAGAATTTATATTTTTTCTATAAATTTCATTAATGAGACTGATTATGAGAATGATGTGAGTGGAAGGAGTATTACTCGTAAATTATTGGATGTATACATGTGAATACTAGCTAAGAATTTAGTTTGAGGTAAGGAGTAAAATTAAAAGACAAAGTTATAAAAAAAATTGTTCCTCAAAATGTTAGTTAGTATAAGTAAAAAAATAAATTAAATAAAAGATTAAATAAAATTTTAATTGTGATACAAATTTAAAATAAATATAAAATGTATTTATGTTAATTGTATAACATAAATATACAAATTAACATAAATTTGTTGGAGCATTTTTCTTATATTTAAATATCGCTTATATAATACTCACTTAATCGATTTCTTATATATATTTTTAATCTATTCCTTTTGTATTTTGTGATATAAAGTTGTTGATTATTATTTTTATTCAAATTCGGCAAATATTTCTTTTTCCATGTAAAAATATGATTAATCCAATATCTCTTTCATTTATGATTAAAATATATTAAACAAAGAGATAAGTGAATAAAGGAGAGCTTAATTTGAGGGCATAAAGTAGCTAGAAAAAATGTTTCACATATTAGTGAACCAAGAACAAACAGAAAACAAAAAAAAAAAAAAAAAAAAAAAAANTATATTATGTTTAACTTGTAGCTTTATTGACACCTCCTCGTATAAAATGGTTCAAGTTGATGAGTTAGTAAAATATTGTAATTGTCTTAAATAAAAAAAAACTTGTCGCTAGTTACTATCCAATTACATATGTCATACATATCAATTACAACAATTATAATAAATGTTTAATGCTAGAATATATAGTGTCTTATACAATAACAAACGTCTATTCGCAACTACCATAATTATTAAATATAATATTTAGACAAAAAATGAATGAAAAAACAAATTATATTATGTTTAACTTGTATCTTTATTGACACCTTCTTGTATGAAATGGTTCAAGTTGCAGAGTTAGTAAAATATTGTAATTGTCTAAAAAGGAAAAACTTTTTGCCAGTTACCATCTAGTTACATATGTCATATATATCTATTACAACAATTATAATAAATGATTAATGCTAGAATATATAGTGTCATATACAATAACAAATGTCTATTCACAACTACCATAATTATTAAATATAATATTTAGACAAAAAATGAATGAAAAAACAAATTATATTATGTTTAACTTGTAGTTTTATTGACACCTCGTATAAAATGATTCAAGTTGACGAGTTAGTAAAATATTGTAATTGTCTTAAAAAAAAAACTTGTCGCCAGTTACTATCCAGTTACATATGTCATATGTATCTATCTACGAATGTGAAATTTTTTATGCATATGTCACATCTTTTCCCAAAAAAAAAAAAAATTATACATAAGTAGTGTCTGTTTAAGAATAGCTTATTTAGGTGAAATTGAAAATTTTTTGTTGAAAGTATAGTAGATAAAGTTAAAAGTTAGTTGAAATAGTACAATGTGATCCATAAATAGTACCAAAAAGTGCAATAAGATCTATAAATAATAACAAAAATAAACTAAATAATAAAAAAAAACTGATTTTTTTAGTCAATGGCAAACTCAAAACGTAGAATTTCTCAAGACTCGTCAAGATATTTATAAATTATAGCCCGAAGGTCTCACACGATCTATTTTAGTCTTTAGCAAATTAATATGATACACAACGCCAAACATCCTAATAAAAAAGAATGAAAGAAAGAAATTAAGTGTGAGTTTGGATTGCGTCCCAAATTCATCACGTTTGGCGTTTGCGTTCAGCCGTTAGAGTTCCGTACATTGCTTATGGAACTCAGCTGTACGGAAAAACACAAATTATTCATCATTTAAAAATTGTACATGGAACTTATGGGCACTATTCATCATTTAAAAATTATTTAGTTATAATATTTTTAGCAATAAATTTTTAGTTTTTATCAATAAATTATATCTAAACAGATCCTAATATGTCATTAAAACCGAGAAAATTTGTCCTAAAGAAAAGGTACGCATGAACGTGGATGTGAAGTTGGCAAAGTTCAATATGGCTGAGGAAATTAATTAATTAACTGCGTAATACATGATGTAGGCTTGGTTGTACACGTTTGATTTGTGAATTTTGTCCCTTTTTTTAATTGCTGCTTCACGGACAGACAGACAGACAGACAGTATCTTTGAAAATTCAAAGAAAGAAGATTCATGGAAATAGATTTACGGTCAGCCAGGGCCAACCCTCACCCACCTTCACCTTCGTCGTTTGTACGTACAATCCAATCCCATCCTATGGCGGCATTGATTTGGGCACTGCCCATTTCTATAATTGGACCTTCTTTTGTGAGTGAGAACTGACAATAAAATCCTTGACCTTGCCTTTTTTTTTTTTTTGTGAGAAACTTGACCTTGCCTTTTAATTTGGTTATTAATAGCATATGTAGCATATGTTAAAATTGAATTTGTTCCAAACAGTGAAAAGTATATGGGGCCATTAAGGCTATGGTAAACTTTGGTCTTATTATTCTTAATTTGACCTCTTTTTACTTTTTAGCACATTGAGTTCAAATATTTCCAATTAAGTTTTTATATTTTTTATATTTTTATATAAAAAAAAAGAGTATAATTGTGGGGCCAGATATTAGGCAGCCTTGGCCCACTCCCAGTCAGGCCCAAGGGCCCACGCCGAGGATGCACGAGGGGTCCGAGGACGAAAGCGCGAGGACTGACCCCCGAGAAACATATCCGAGGATGATCCCGTCCTCGGGCGTCCGAGACCTCGGAAGAACACGAGCACCTCCCCATCAAAGAGGACTCCTTGAATATCCGAGGAGGAAAGGGTCCAGTGCCACGCGTCGGCGACGGAAGCATGACGAAGGAACAAGCCTTAGGCGAGCTGTCACCTCTTCATTGAATGCCCTCAACTAACGTCCTGGCCTCATTAATGAGGACAGGACTCCTGAACAGCGCCGCCTTGGGTGTTGCAACCCACTGGAGGAGCAGGGATGCGGCTGATGGGACAGACTCTCAAGTGGTAGCCTGATTGATCGACAAATGGAGGGTTAGGATCAGTTGAGAGGTGTATATAACGCAGGAAGTCCCTCTTGAAGAAAGGGACGGAGGATTGGAACCAGGAAGTCCTGTAATGACCCATGCTCTCTAGAACCTTTGTAACCAATCTTAAAAGAAATAATAAGAACGTCAAACTTCGGAGGTCCAGTCCGAGGAGTATCATTGTGTATCCCAACTCATGTTTAAGTTGATAATGTCACATGCAACCATGCAGGGTAATTGTACCCTTTACTAAGGCCTAGTTCTTGAGCCCATACTCTATAAATTCATTGAAGGGCAAGCTGGACTTAGGTCCATTCTATCAACCTGAAGAAGTGTCCCAAATCCAGTCCCTACAATAATATATTGAAATTTTGGTTGGCTATTTAAAAGACTTGGTTCTCTTTCAAGGATTTGGAATCTTATTTAAAAGGTTCAACTAGAATAACCCGGACCTGCTTAAAAGAATCCAATAGCCAAATTATAAATTTCTTATAAATTCAATTATATAAATTTTAAAACATTATACTAATGTGCTTTGGATTAACTGTTTTTCCAGTTGTTTATTAATTTATTTTCTTATAACATATTTTTAAATCTCACATTTTTCTACATATTTATTATACTTTTGTCAACTATCAATAATTAAGCTAATACTCTTTTCAAGAAAAAGATAATCTAAATTACCTTACATTTAATCCGTTTTAAATATGTAGAATTCAAACTATTTGTAAAAAATTAAATATTTTTTCTGATTATTATTATTATTATTAAACAGATGTGAATTACCAGCAAAATTTTCCTTGATTGTTTCCAATCCGAAATCAAATATGTTTTCTTTCTCAAAAAAAGAAAAAAAGAAACGTGTTTGGATTACAAATTATAAAGAAGGGTAATTTTGGTTTTGTAGTTCATAAAAGTGTCATAGGACAAACCAATGCTTGTGCGAATTCCAAAAGGAAAAAGAAAAGGTGTCTAGGTTCATCCCCTCGTTTCGCTTTCAGCACCAAAAGTCCAAATTTTCTTTCTCTTATTACTTCCTATCTATAAATAATCCAAATTTGAGTACCCTTTCTTATACTCATTGCTCGTTCTTCTTCTATCCAACTCAGAAATTTATCATTGCTCCACAATTCCACATTTTCTTTGTTTAAATTCAAAAATCTCCAAAATTGTATTTGTACCCACCAAGTCACTAACCCCCATCTTCTCCCTAAAAAAAAAAAAAGCCACTAACCTCCATTATTAATTTAAAAAACCAAATTAATACTTAAACAAAAACATCCACTCAGTAGAAAACAGAGAGAAAAAGAGAGACAGAAACAGAGAGAAAGCCATTTTGGTGAATGGCTTCCATGGCTGCCCTATTCATCAAAACTCCATATCCCTCTCACACTCACTCCATCACCAAATTTCCAAATACCCATTTCGCCCCTACCTTCAGAGTCTCTGTTTCCGTGCCTTCGGGTCGAATAAACGGAGGCTCCGAGTTTCGTCCGGGTTGATTGAACCCGACGGTGGGAAGCTCGTGGAGCTTCTGGTGGATGAGCCTTTCAGGATTTAAAGAAACGAGAGGCTTTGTCTCTGCCTAGAATCAAGCTCTCAAGCATTGATCTTCAATGGGTCCATGTACTCAGCGAAGGTTGGGCAAGCCCACTCCGTGGGTTTATGAGAGAATCTGAGTTCCTCCAAACGCTTCATTTCAACACGCTCCGACTCCAAAACGGGTCGGCCGTGAACATGTCGGTGCCGATTGTTTTGGCCATCGACGACTCGCAAAAGCACCTAATCGCCGAGTCCACCAAAGTTGCTCTCTTTGACTCTAACAATAATCCGGTCGCTATTCTCAAAGAGTAAGCTTTCTTTTTAATTTTTTTTTGCTTTTGCTTTTTCTTTTTTAGAGCTGAGAATATGAGGTTGTTTTTGTGTAAATGGAAATTGGTTGTTGATATTTTGATTAATTGTGTTGGCTCTATTGAATTTTTGATTGATTAGTTTGCTGTGCTTTGAGCTATGACTTATTAGTGTAGATGGTGTGAATTTTGTTATTAATATGGTTTTGGATTTAATTTGAGTTTAAGAACAAATATTTTGATTTTGGTCATGTGTGGAGGTAAGCTGCTTTTTGATATATAGTTGTTTGCTTATGTTTTTGATTTCATTTGGGTGTAAGGTGAACCTTAGTCACTGTTGAAGCTTATAAATGCATGGGCTTTGCTGTTCTTTATTTGATTCACATAAGACTTAAGAAAGAAACAGAGAGAGAGAGAGAGAGAGAGAGAGAGAGAGAGAATGCTTATAGGCCTCTATACCTTAAGTCTAGTCCAAAATTGTGTTCGGTCGTTTGTCTTTGGTGCTATGATGATTTTGACAGTTTGATGACTATTATTAGTATGTGCAACTCATATGGTTCTTCCTTCGTCCTCTTCTCCCGTATTCCTCTTCTCTTTCTTTTGCATGAATATACTGGTTTAAGAAAATACAGTATGTTACTGTCAATGTTTTTTTTTTTTTTTTTTTTTTTTTTTTTTGAGGTGCTTTTTGATTGGAAAGTTACACATCCACCTTACTGTTACAGTGCGGAGGTGTTATTTGAGTTAGAGTTCATTGATGTGTACTTTTTTTTATTGGTAAGTTACACGCGCACCGGTGGTTTTGAACCTACGACCTCACACTCTACCTAACATGTGCAAGGGAAGGAGGCACCAGTTGAGTTAGAGCTCATTGATGTATACTATTTTCGATGTTATTAATGCATAATAGGATATAAATCATTTTGTCATTATTCAATTCAGTATTAAAAATTATAAAGAATTAAATTTAATAGCTATTCGTTATAACATATACAGCTATTTTGAAAAAAAAAATCAGATATGTTCCTGCTTTTGTTGGTTTTATTCCCTTTCGAAGGTCCCACATCAGTATATATGAAGCAAGAAGCAGGGAATTAGATGTACTATAAGGCATAGAATCAAATTAGAAAATTTCAACCATGAATCTAGACAGGAAAGTGTCCTTGTTCCAAAAACCTTTCAAGTGAACATTTTTATGGCCATCTAGATTGAGTTTGACCAGAGTAATCATGTTATGTATCGAAGCAGAAGCTAGTCTTTTACTGTGATAATATTATGTCTCAACTATTTAGGTCAATTGTATTAGTCGAATAAAATCATGAAAGCATGAAAACAATAAAATTAGGACATATTAAGTCAGAGAATCGGTATTGCTTTTGCACCAGCAATGACCATTTAGGTTCCTTTTCTTTGCTTTGAATTTTCTTCATCAAAAAGACTTTTATCTTTCTTTTGATTTGTATTAAGTTGTAATATTTGTGCCTCCTAGGCATGAGGATAAACTGTTTAGCCGTCAGGGGTGAAAAGCCCCTAGATTACCCGGTAACTGGTTCTGGTGGGTGGGGTCAGTTGCCCGTAGGAGTTGGATTAACAATGAGGGTTGTTGTATAGTATGCTCTGCGATGTGTAACTAATCAGTGAAGTTCTCCTATGTCATCCAAAAAAAAAAAAAAAAAAAATATGTTGTCAGTCAATTTGGTTAAGTTAATAAATGTTTTAGTTTTGTGGTGATTTTTTTTTCTACCGTAAAAGGTCAGTAAAAACAGTTATATTGTTAAAAATCCACCCCCTCCCTTTTTTCTTGAGTTGGTCTGCCACATTTCATTTGATTGAGCTCTTTATTACTATTAATTTAGCACTTCATATGTACTTGATATTTCCATATATTTTGCACTTGGTTGATTTGTTTCTCATAAACCTGTTTGCACTTTTGTTTTGAAAATTGTATGGTGTTTGATCTGTCTTTTTGCTGAATTTGTGCACACTTCAGTAAATGGGATGGTCTTCTTTGGTTGCTTGTTGATTGCTTAAAGATTTCTTCCCAATATGAGTAATTTCATACATTTAGGCATTAAATTGCATTTATATTTTCATATCTCTCTTTCCTTGTAACATATTAATGATGTTTGAAACCGTAAGTGAATAGTTTAAAGACTTTAGGAGTCTTAGTTGCAAAAGGAAGTTGTAGGTACTTCAAATTTAAAACCAATTGATTGAAATTTCTCTATTCAGTGGTGCTTATCATACATAGTCCAGGAGAATTTGACCAGACAAAATGATTTGAAATTATGATACGTAGAGACTAGGTCCAAACATGAAAATGCTCTGTAGATTTAACGAGTGTTGCATTTGAAGTGAATCAGCCCCAAAATGGGGTGGGTTATCAGAGAAAACTTAGCAATGTATCAATTAGATAGCTAGAAAATAATATAAATAGATGGGGCAGTGGTCCCAAATCTTCTGATAAGTTGTTTGTCTGCCAGTTACAATGTGGAGTTTCAGATCTATATTTTCATCTTCTTTATTAATTCTATCCATGCTATGGACATTCTTATGAAGTTTTTGACAACGGAATTGATATTATAAATGGTCTTGGATTCAAGCAATGATATAAAGTCACTGCTATGATTTGTTTATCAGATACCAAAACTTATAGAATTTCATAATTTGTATGGTGCCAGTTCATTCTAGTCAGTTACTTGACATAACTTCTAATGTCTTTTTGAAATCATGGCCTTTCAGTATTGAGATCTACAAGCACCCTAAAGAAGAACGGATTGCCCGAACATGGGGAACCACTGCCTCTGGCCTACCTTATGTTGAAGAAGCTATAGCGAATGCTGGAAACTGGCTGATCGGAGGTGACCTAGAGGTTTTAGAACCGATCAAGTACCATGATGGCCTTGATCGTTTTCGCTTGTCTCCCACAGAACTCCGTGAGGAATTTACAAGGCGCAATGCTGATGCAGTGTTTGCATTTCAACTCCGAAATCCTGTGCACAATGGTCATGCTTTGCTGATGACTGACACTCGTCGTCGACTACTTGATATGGGCTACAAGAATCCCATCCTCTTGCTTCATCCACTGGGGGGCTATACAAAGGCAGATGATGTTCCACTTAGTTGGCGAATGAAGCAACATGAGAAGGTGTGTATTCCACTATGATAGTTTGATTCCATAAGCATGAGATACTTGGATTTGTTTTTGGTCAGCTCCTCTAGGTTAGGAGTGAAGATGCGGGGGCTAGAGTTGTATACATTTAAATGTTCTATACAGTAGATGGGGATTTATGTAGTTTTCATAAAGATCCAAAGTGTTGAAAGGGTATTCACACTAAAAGATCTGTATTCAATTTCCAGCCTCTAGCTAGTACTTCATTTGATTTATCTTATGCTTCCTCAGGTGCTTGAGGATGGTGTTGATCCAGAGACAACTGTGGTTTCCATATTCCCCTCACCAATGCACTATGCTGGTCCAACTGAGGTGCAGTGGCATGCTAAGGCTAGGATTAATGCAGGGGCTAACTTTTACATTGTTGGTCGAGACCCAGCTGGCATGGGCCATCCAACTGAGAAACGTGATCTGTATGATGCAGATCACGGTAAAAAAGTATTAAGCATGGCACCTGGATTGGAGCGGCTAAATATTCCTTTCAAGGTATATCATTTATCTGATTGTCGATAATTTCCATTTATATGGCACTTGAAATCCCTGGTCATCATCAATTGAATGCAATTGCAGGTTGCTGCATATGATAAAACTCAGGGCAAAATGGCATTTTTTGATGCCTCAAGACCACAGGATTTCGTTTTCATATCAGGCACCAAGGTAAATTTTCTAAATAAGTACTGCCAAAATACTTTGTGAAAAGTGTGGCTGAATCGATATATGTATCATATCTTAACAAAACTTTTGTGCATTTTACAGATGCGGATGCTTGCAAAGAACAAAGAGAACCCTCCTGATGGATTCATGTGCCCAGGTGGTTGGAAAGTGCTGGTGGAATACTATGACAGTTTGGTTCCCACAACCAGTGGCAAAGTTCCTGTAGCTGTTCCAGCTTAGATGGATATGTTTTATAAAAATGTATGTGGCTTTGTGATTGGGAGAAACTTAAAAAAAAAAAAAAAAACCTTTTTATTTCTCCTTGTGGTTGTGGGTTCCTGACCCCAAAAAAACTGTGTCCAGATCTCTAATAAAACCATGTGAGGCACTGGTACAGACATGAAATTCGCCTCCATCTGTAATTAGGGCACCCCATCTTTGCATGTTGCACTGGTGCATTTGTGCATGCGGGTGCATTGTATTATATTGTGATTTGTGCTTGAAGTTAGATTGCGTGAAGGCTTTGGTGGTGGATTGTATTCTATACACGCACACCCCTTTTTTTTATGGGACTTAGACACCTGCTTTCTTTCGGTCTTCCCTTGACTTTAGCCTAAATTGTTTATTCATTTGATGTCACTTTTGGAGCCTTTTTATGTTGCCAAGCCAACTGACTTGCAGCATGGCCTCCTAAAAAATATTGATTCGTATTATGTTATGCTAATTTCATTTCGGTTAGTGATCAATTTGGATGATTATTCCTTGAACCAAGTGGACACTCCCAACAAAAATTAAAATCATCGAATGGCCATGTAAGTTTAGCATCTCTAGCAATCCCAATAAAAGAGAACAGTTTAATCCCAGCCGGATTGGTTTTGAGAAACTTTTTGTAATGACGTTGCAATCAAGTTTACATTTCAAAAGAGAAATCAAACCTCACTAATTGCATATTTGCATGTATTAACCGGATTGGTTTGATTATTTAAAAAATCATAATCTAGAACAGCCGAAATCATATGGAAAAATAACAAGGAAAACAAAACAAATGACTACCAATGCCTCTATATACTTTGTGCAATTGCTCTATTTCAACATTGAAAAACCTTTTTGTGATTTCCAGCTCTGAAAGCTGAATGATTATCTGCAAAAGTGACATCAAATGAATAAACAATTTAGGTTAAAGTCAAGGGAAGACCGAAAGAAAGCAGGTGTCTAAGTCCCATAAAAAAAAAGGGGTGTGCGTGTATAGAATTAAAAATGAAAAAAAAAAAATTGTGTGCCGAGTTAAATTATAGTCATCAAAGAGATATTTGATATATCTCCTTTCCTTGTTGTGCTCTTCCTTCTTGGGGGGCCTTACGGAGTACATTGCAACTATCCATTTAAATAAAGCTTTAGAGCAATCACAAAACTTGAGGGAAATAGTTTTCCTTTGTTTTTCCGTAAGATATGAAAATGAAAAATTATATATATACTCACAAAGATCTAAATGTACAACTGCATAAGACTGACTTAATGAAAAATGCATCCCTTTAATGAGAATGCAAAAATTGATTATATTTTGTTATAAGGAAAATTTATTAATCAAGAAACGAAAAGAAACAACAAATAGTACACGGAGTGTAACAAGATTACAAAATGTACAAGATCTAGTAAACTAGAGAAGGAATGACCACTCAAAGTAGCCATCCACTCATATAAAGAGCGTAAGAAAACCAGCTTCATCACCATTTTTTTTTTTTTTTTTTTTTTGAGAAGATGGAGGTTAGTGACTTGGTGGGTACAAATACAATTTTGGAGATTTTTGAATTTAAACAAAGAAAGGTGGAGTGATGTGGAATTGTGGAGCAATGATAAATTTCTGAGTTGGATAGAAGAAGAACGAGCAATGAGTATAAGAAAGGGTACTCAAATTTGGATTATTTATAGATAGGAAGTAATAAGAGAAAGAAAATTTGGACTTTTGGTGCTGAAAGCGAAACGAGGGGATGAACCTAGACACCTTTCCTTTTTCCTTTGGAATTCGCACAAGCATTGGTTTGTCCTATGACACTTTTATGAACTACAAAACCAAAATTACCCTTCTTTATAATTTGTAATCCAAACACGTTTCTTTTTTTCTTTTTTTGAGAGAGAAAACATATTTGATTTCGGATTGGAAACAATCAAGGAAAATTTTGCTGGTAATTCATATCTGTTTAATAATAATAATAATAATCAGAAAAAATATTTAATTTTTTACAAATAGTTTGAATTCTACATATTTAAAACTGATTAAATGTAAGGTAATTTAGATTATCTTTTACTTGAAAAGAGTATTAGCTTAATTATTGATAGTTAACAAAAGTATAATAAATATGTAGAAAAATGTGAGATTTAAAAATATGTTATAAGAAAATAAATTAATAAACAACTGGAAAAACAGTTAATCCAAAGCACATTAGTATAATGTTTTAAAATTTATATAATTGAATTTATAAGAAATTTATAATTTGGCTATTGGATTCTTTTAAGCAGGTCCGGGTTATTCTAGTTGAACCTTTTAAATAAGATTCCAATTCATTGAAAGAGAACCAAGTCTTTTAAATAGCCAACCAAAATTTCAATATATTATAATCTTTTTTTTATATAAAAATATAAAAAATATAAAAACTTAATTGGAAATATTTGAACTCAATGTGCTAAAAAGTAAAAAGAGGTCAAATTAAGAATAATAAGACCAAAGTTTACCATAGCCTTAATGGCCCCATATACTTTTCACTGTTTGGAACAAATTCAATTTTAACATATGCTACATATGCTATTAATAACCAAATTAAAAGGCAAGGTCAAGGATTTTATTGTCAGTTCACACTCACAAAAGAAGGTCCAATTATAGAAATGGGCAGTGCCCAAATCAATGCCGCCATAGGATGGGATTGGATTGTACGTACAAACGACGAAGGTGAAGGTGGGTGAGGGTTGGCCCTGGCTGACCGTAAATCTATTTCCATGAATCTTCTTTCTTTGAATTTTCAAAGATACTGTCTGTCTGCCTGTCTGTCCGTGAAGCAGCAATTAAAAAAAGGGACAAAATTCACAAATCAAACGTGTACAACCAAGCATACATCATGTATTACGCAGTTAATTAATTAATTTCCTCAGCCATATTGAACTTTGCCAACTTCACATCCACGTTCATGCGTACCTTTTCTTTAGGACAAATTTTCTCGGTTTTAATGATATATTACGTCTGTTTAGATATGATTTATTGATAAAAACTAAAAATTTATTGCTAAAAATATTGTAACTAAATAATTTTTAAACGATGAATAGTGCCCATAAGTTCCATGAACAATTTTTAAATGATGAATAATTTGTGTTTTTCCGTACAGCTGAGTTCCATAAGCAATGTACGAAACTCTAATTGCTGAACGCAAACGCCAAACGTGATGAATTTGGAGCGCAATCCAAACTCACACTTAATTTCTTTCTTTCATTCTTTTTTATTAGGATGTTTGGCGTTGTGTATCATATTAATTTGCTAAAGACTAAAATATATCGTGTGAGACCTTTGGGCTATAATTTATAAATATCTTGACGAGACTTGAGAAATTCTACGTTTTGAGTTTGCCATTGACTAAAAAAATTAGTTTTTTTATTATTTAGTTTATTTTTGTTATTTTTTATAAGTCTTATTGTATTTTTTGGTACTATTTATAGATCACATTGTACTATTTCAGCTAACTTTTAACTTTATCTACTATACTTTCAAAAAAAAATTTCAATTTCACCTAAATAAGCTATTCTTAAACAGACACTACTTATGTATAATTTTTTTTTTTTTTTTGGGAAAAGATGTGACATATGCATAAAAAATTTCACATTCGTAGATAGATACATATGACATATGTAACTGGATAGTAACTGGCGACAAGTTTTTTTTTTAAGACAATTACAATATTTTACTAACTCGTCAACTTGAATCATTTTATACGAGGTGTCAATAAAACTACAAGTTAAACATAATATAATTTGTTTTTTCATTCATTTTTTGTCTAAATATTATATTTAATAATTATGGTAGTTGTGAATAGACATTTGTTATTGTATATGACACTATATATTCTAGCATTAATCATTTATTATAATTGTTGTAATAGATATATATGACATATGTAACTAGATGGCAACTGGCAACAAGTTTTTTTTTTTAGACAATTACAATATTTTACTAACTCTGCAACTTGAACCATTTTATACGAGAAGGTGTCAATAAAGATACAAGTTAAACATAATATAATTTGTTTTTTCATTCATTTTTTGTCTAAATATTATATTTAATAATTATGGTAGTTGCGAATAGACGTTTGTTATTGTATAAGACACTATATATTCTAGCATTAAACATTTATTATAATTGTTGTAATAGATATATATGACATATGTAATTGGATAGTAACTGGTGACAAGTTTTTTTTTATTTAAGACAATTACAATATTTTACTAACTCATCAACTTGAACCATTTTATACGAGGAGGTGTCAATAAAGCTACAAGTTAAACATAATATAATTTGTTTTTTCATTCATTTTTTGTCTAAATATTATATTTAATAATTATGGTAGTTGTGAATAGACATTTGTTATTGTATATGACACTATATATTCTAGCATTAAACATTTATTATAATTGTTGTAAGGACACAATTTGGTTCCTAAGCCCAAAAGGTAAAAGGATCTAAGTCCAAAGAGCCCAAT